>NC_056726.1:499258399-499558399 GCF_019279795.1 Protopterus annectens | reverse complement strand
ATGGTCCGATGCAGAAGCAGCGTTGCAAGTGCCGTTCGGCGTTCTGAAATTTTTCGAATTCGGAGTTTCAGACCGAGTCAAAGTTGGCTAAGTACCCGTTGGGGAATATTTTAGTTTTTCTTGCCTCAGTGGTTTACCGGATGTCAGAAAAGTGAATAACTGTATTTCTTGTGGGAAACAGATACCGCATAGAGATTATCATACTTTGTGTATTCCTTGTTTAGGGCCTGAGCACGGCGTTGTTGGGTGTCGCTCTTGTGCTAGATTCAATAAGCGCACTATTAAGAGAAGGTTAGATTGTGCCAGGTTAGTCTTGAAGCGGTGCAATTATAAAATGCCGTCGGATGCTCCGGCCCGCTTCTTCGTGAAGCGCAAGGACAAAGCAGCTAAGCCTAGGCTAGAAGAGCCGTCCGTGCGACGCCGGTTCTTTAGAGGTGTCGGTGGAGCCGGTGGTTCCGGAGGTTTCTCTGGAGTCCCAGGGGAGACTTTGTTATTGCAGGATGTGGCCTCTCAGGAGGCAGGTCAGGCTGAAGGGGCTTCTCAGGTTACTGTACTCCCTCCCTTCCTAGGGTGGTTAGGCACTCTCGTTTTGTTTCCTAGGCTTCTCCCACAGGGAGGCTAGGTGTAGCTTCAGTTGGTGTAACCCCTAGTTCTTCAGGCTCTGTGCCCAAGAAGCATATGCTTAAAATGGCAGAAGATTTGATTACTTTGATTAGAGGTTCTTTGCCCCTCCTGATAAGAGACCTAGGGTGGAACCTGAGCTAGGAGTTTTGAGCAGGCTTGGATGTTTCAGAGTCTTGGCTGAAGACTTGCAGGAGTATTCTCCTTATTCTGATTCTGATGTGGATGATTCTACTCCTTCTGCTTCTCCTCCTGAGGATTTTTCTTTTCAGAGACTCTTCATTCCATGAGGGAGCATTTTAAGTGGGAAGGTCAGGACTTCTCTGATTCCAGGAAAAGGCTTAGGGAATTTTTGTTTTACCCCAGCATAGGCCTTTGGCTATACCTCCTGTTCTGGATGTTGTGGAAGATGTGTTTGCAGAGGCTTCTCTTAATCCTGATTCTTTGCCTCCTGCTCCTGTTAAATCGGATAGGTATTACAGGGTGCCTGAAGCTCATAAGTATCTTTTTAAGAGTCCTAGGGCAGACCCAGAAACTGTTAGTCAGGGGCCTAAGGGTGTTAAGGCTTCTGTTGTCAAAAATCCGGTTCCTCCAGATAAAGAGGCCAGGGCTTTGGATAGATGGGGAAAGAAAGTTTATACTACTTCCACCCTAGCTATGAGGGCTTTGAATTGCCAGTTTCACATGTTGAAATACCAAAACTATCTTCTTTCTCAATTGAAGTCTAAGGTAGATGCTCTGGCGGAAGGTATTGAGTGTAAAGAGTTACAAGATTTAGTACATGTTTCTGAACAGGTGGGTAAGCATTCTTTGCAATGTGGTTTTGATGCTGTACAGGCCTCGTCTAGGGTGGCTGCCACTGGGTCAGTTCTTCGCAGGCATGCCTGGCTGAGGGATCAGAATTTATCTGACCATGTTAAGACAAGGATTTTGGATGCTCCTTTACAATATGATGTGTTGTTTGGTTCTCCTGTTGAGGCAGTCTTAAAGAAAATGGAAGACAAGGCTAAGTCTATGCAGACTGTTAAAGATTTTTTGCAGGTTCAGCCTCCGAAGTTTAGTAGAAATTGGCCTACCAATGGGTGGACGTATTCTTCTTATGATTCCCAGTCTAGGGGTAGATCTAGACGTGGTAGGGGCAGAGCTCAGGGCTCTTTCAGGCCTAGAACAGGGAGTTCACCTGCACAGTCTTCGGGTGAGGGCAGGGGTCAGTCCTTTCGTAAACAGACCCAATGACCTACCTTTTCAGCTGCCAGAGCCTTCTCGTCTGGCAGCACCTTTGGGAGGAAGGTTGGCACTTTTCAAGGAAAATTGGAGTTTAATTACCCAAGACAGATGGGTATTGGATATCATACACCATGGTTACAGGATGTTCTTCATCTCACATTGCTGCAGTCCTTACACTTGGGTAGTCCGCTGTCCTCGGTCGGCCCGAATATCAAAGTATAAGGCTGGCGGCGGTCAAGGCGCATTTGACTGACATCAGGGCGTCAGGGTACAAATGCGCATGACCGGCCATATCCTCAGTCTTTTTTTGCCGCATGGTCCGATGCAGAAGCAGCGTTGCAAGTGCCGTTCGGCGTTCTGAAATTTTTCGAATTCGGAGTTTCAGACCGAGTCAAAGTTGGCTAAGTACCCCATTGGGGAATATTTTAGTTTTTTCTTGCCTCAGTGGTTTACCGGATGTCAGAAAAAGTGAATAACTGTATTTCTTGTGGGAAACAGATACCGCATAGAGATTATCATACCTTGTGTATTCCTTGTTTAGGGCCTGAGCACGACGTTGTTGGGTGTCGCTCTTGTGCTAGATTTAACAAGCGCACTATAAAGAGAAGGTTAGATTGTGCCAGGTTAGTCTTCGGGAAGCGGTGCAATTATAAAATGCCGTCGGATGCTCCGACGCCCGCTTCTTGGAAGAAGCGCAAGGACAAAGCAGCTAAGCTAAGTTTAATTACCCAAGACAGATGGGTATTGGACATCATACACCACGGTTACAGGTTTTATTTCCATACCTTGCCTCCTTTCAAAGGCATGCCAGACGTTCCTCCTCAGCAAAGAATAGAGGCTCACAAACAAATTTCTCTGTTGCTTCAAATAGGGGCCATACAGCCGGTCCCTATGCTAGAAGTGGGCCTAGGATTTTATTCTCGCCTGTTCCTAGTACCAAAGAAAGGGAACACGTGGAGACCAATTTTGGATTTATCTACCCTCAACACTTATCTGGACATTCCCAAGTTCAAAATGTTGACGTTACAACAGCTTTTACCTCTGCTGGGCAAAGATCATTGGATGGTAACTTTGGATCTCAAGGAGGCTTACCTTCATGTTCCTATCAGACTGAGTTGCAGGAAGTATCTGCGTTTTGGCTGGGACTTCTCATTATCAGTTCTCTGCATTGCCCTTTGGCTTATCTACTAAGCCCAGAGTGTTCACGAAAGTTCTGGCTCCAGTGATAGCTTTCCTCAGGCTAAAAGGAATACAGATCTATCCTTATTTGGACGATTGCCTGATTCTGGCTCAAGGAAGGACGAGCTTCTTCATCATTTGGAATATGTGATAGCAGTGCTAAGATGCCTGGGGTATTCTGTGAGCGAAATAAAGTCCAGTCTAGTACCCTCTCAGGACATGTGCTTTCTGGGTGTAAGACTGAATACAGCATCCCAGATGGCCTTTTGACCCCGGACAAACAAAAGAATCTTTCCCTTTACTTTCATCAATTGTCTCATCAGTCCAGGCTGACTGCAAGGACAGTCCTTCAAGCCTTGGGGTTCATGGCATCTTGTATTCTGGTGCTTCCCAATGCCAAACTGCATATGAGGAAGTTACAATGGTATCTCAAAATGTATGGACACAGCACTGCCAGGATCTGGACACTGTCATTCAAATAATACCTTGCATTCAAAAGGAATTGTTGTGGTGGGCTCAGGAATGTCACCTAAACAAGGGACTCTCTGTGACCCGGCCAGAGGCGAGTCAGATTCTAACGACAGATGCCTCAGACAAAGCTTGGGAGCTCATCTGAATGGAAAGTGGATACAAGACAAGTGGCCTGCCAGACTCCAACATCTACATATCAACTTGAAGGAGATGTTAGCAGTCCAGTTTGCATTAATAGCTTTCAAGGATTTACTTCTTCCAGGGCAGGTGTTGATTCTAACAGACAACACAACTGTCATGTGGTACATCAACAAGCAAGGGGGAACACATTCTTATCCTCTATGCAGGCAAGCAATGATTTTGTGGGAGACTGCTCTCAGTTTACAACTAAATCTTCAGGCAAGGTTTCTGCCGGGAGCACAGAACTCCTTAGCAGATGTGTTAAGCAGACAAATCATGGATCCCCACGAGTGGAAATTGGATCCTCATGTATTTCAGAAATTGACAGTGTCATGGGGAACTCCAGACATAGATCTGTTCGCTTCTCCACTAAACCACCAGCTGCCAAAGTTTTGCACGAAAAGGTTTCATCCCACAGCTTGGAAAGTGGATGCTCTTTCTTTCAATTGGAGCAATCTTCATGTGTACGCCTTTCCACCTCTGCCTCTCCTCCCAAAGGTACTACTCAAGGCCAGACAGGACAAACCAAGGATGATTTTGATAGCTCCAGATTGGCCTCGACAGCATTGGTACCCATTACTGAGAAGCCTGGTACGGGAGCCTCCATGGCCTTTGCCTTCGATTCCACACCTGTTGTCTCAGGAGGACAGTCATTTGCTCAATGTCAAGCTTCACTCTCTTCACCTAACAGCCTGGCATATTCTGTTTTGAACCATAGTGGGTCTCAATTTCCACAGCAAGTTTTGAGTGTTATTTTGGAAGCTAGAAGGCCTAGTACAAGGAAAGTGTACGCAGATAAATGGAAGAGATTTTTATTTTGGAGTGCAGCAAAGGATGTTGATGTTTCTGAGCCTAATTTAAGTGTGGCTCTTCAATATCTTACTGAGTTACTGGACAAAGGTTTTCCTTCTCTTCTATTAAGGTTCATGCTGCAGCAATTTCGGCTCACTATGATTGTAACCCACCATTGTTTTCTCATCCTTTGTTCAAGCAATTTCTTAGAGGGGCAAAGAATATAAGACCCCCACGTAGAGCTCCTACTCCTGCTTGGGATCTCAATTTTGTGTTGGAGAAACTCACTCTACAACCTTTTGAGCCTGCAGCTACTACTGAATTGAAATATTTATCATGGAAGACTGCTTTTTTGTTAGCCATTACCTCTGCAAGAAGGGTTTTTGAATTGCAGGCCCTTATGGCGGTTGAGCCTTTCTTAATTTTCCATAAGGATAGGGTATCTTTACGTACTAATCCTTCCTTTATGCCTAAAGTGATTTCTAGTGTGGCTTTAAACCAAGCTATTCATTTGCTTACTTTTTATGCAAATCCCCAAAATAAAGGGGAAAAGATTTTGCACACTTTAGATGTACACAGGCAGTTGCGATATTATTTGGACAGAACTAAAGGGTTCAGGCAGTCTCAGCAGTTATTTGTTTCTTTTGCTTTGAGTTCCCAGGGCAAGCCTGTGTCAAAACAAACTATTTCTAAGTGGATTGGGTTTTGCATTGCTTTCTGTTATTCCCATCATGGCAAGGAGATTCCAGCTGGGATTAGGCCTCATTCCACTAGGGCTACTGCCACTTGACAGCTTTTTAAGGGGTGGCAACTAAGGATATTTTGGAGGCAGCTACTTGGAGTTCAGTGCATACCTTCTCTAGGCATTATCACCTTCCACTTTACTCTAAATCTAGGGCTGGTTTTGCCACTGCTATTTTGCAGGGCATTTTGGCAGCTCCTGCTTCTTTATAGTTTTGCCATCCTCCCTTACCTCTGCTTTGGGATTCTACCCAAGTGTAAGGACTGCAGCAATGTGAGATGAAGAACATAGTACAGTTTTGTACCTACCATAAATGTAGATGGTCGAAGATCCACATTGCTGCAGTCCAATTTACCCTTCCTCCTTCCCCTCTGTGGTTAGAGGCGGTTGTGTGGGTTGGGTTGTCAATATGGTGTATATTGTATATATTGTACATATTATTACTGCAAGGGTGGTTGGTTGGTTGTTTGCTGTCTTTTGGTTTTGACCTTTCTTTTTAGGGTCTTCTGACATCTGGGGCAAGAAAAGACTGAGGATATGACGTCGGTCATGCGCATTTGTACCCTGACGTTCTGATGTCAGTCAAATGCGCCTTGACCGACGTCAGCCTTATACTTTGATATTCGGGCCGACCGAGGACAGCGGACTACCCAAGTGTAAGGACTGCAGCAATGTGGATCTTCGAACATCTACATTTATGGTAGGTACAAAACTGTACTTTTGTCACTTCTGACTTGAGTAGCATATGAAGTTGGCTTTGGAGAAGTTTTTTATGGAGGTTTCCTTACTGGGGGGGTGGGGTGGGATGTGGATGTTAAGGGTGATTAGCTTATGGTCTGACCTAACCAATGAGGGGGTGACCATAAGTGTGGAGTATCGATTTCACATGTTCGTAATGACCAGGTCTAGGATATTGGAACCCTTGGTGGGACTATGGATTAGTTGATCCAGGGTGTTGGGATTTATGAATTCCAAGAACCTTTGGGAAAAGGTGTTGGTACACGAGTAGTTTTCCCAGTTAATGGCAGGGTAGTTGAAATCTCCCAGTAGTAGGGCGTTTGGTTGTATCTTAATATTTTCCAGTATGTTTAGAAAGGTGTAGTGGGAATCTTGGGGCATGGTGGCAGATCTGTAGCAAGCTACAATTTGGATTGCAGTCTTACCTAGTGTTATTCTCTGAAAACCAACAAGGAGGCAACACCACAGCAGATATCCAAACAAGAAAGAAGTTTGATCCTCACGAACAGTAGTACTGTGAACGCTTTCACATTATCAAAACGTTTCATCAGACTTTCAAATACCCTGTCTTAACTAACATCAATAAATACTAAATTCATATGTCAAACACCAATTACACTAAAGAATCAATTATGATGTCACACATACATGAACCTCATATAAAAGGATTAGAAATGTTCTCATAAAACTAAACTTCTAAGCAATAGATAAACTCCTTATAAAACTACTTAATCAAATATAATTATATAACATTGTATAATAAATCACTCCATATTAAAAAACGTAATGTAAAAAAATCATAAAAAGAATTAACTTATAAGACTCTTATAGTAGTTCCTTCATACAGAACCTAATCTAATGCGATGTCTAGTGTGCATAGGGTCTAGCCAAGAGAAAAAGTTTTAATGTTGTCCTATCATTCAAACCGCTCATTCTATGAGCTTGTAGGTGTATAATGCATTTATTCTCTCGACCTTCCATATAATTCTTCACATTACCTATTCTTCCTGTTGTTTTAATTAATTCTAGCAGTCTAAACTTATGCATCGTCCCATAGGTAAATACATGCTTTGCCAGAGCATTCTTAGCATCCTCTTTAACTGCATGTATATATGCTCCCTTACCCTTTCCCTCAGGGTCTTATTAGTTTTGTCTACATAAAATGGTTTACATACTTGACACTGTGCCAGGTATACCAGGTCCCTCGTCTTGCAATCAGCATATTGCTTAAAAGATACTCCTGCCCAGTGTCAGGATGGACAAACCTATTGTCACCTGCCATATAGGGGCACTGGTTACAGCCTCTTCAGTCAAAAGTTCCATACCTATCAGAGTGTAATACATTATGGACTCTATCTTGCTCATTACAAAGCAGTCTCTTTAAGGACTTTGTATTCTTATAAGTATATCTTGGTCTGGTTCCCACTATCGTAAAAATATTGTCATCTACACTTAATAACTTCCAGTTCTTGTCTATTATCTCTTTCACCTTGGCATTTTTATTTGTAAAAGGAATCATTCTAAGCCCTATATATTAATTTTTGAACCCAACTCTTCACTATCAAGTCTATTGATTTCTACACCAGCATTTCTTTTAAAATAGGGTCTCCCCTTCCTCCTTCTTTGTGATTTGATTATTATTCATCACTCTATTTCATCCACCACTCTATTTCATCCACTGATGACATATACAAGATATTAAACATGATATGCTTAGATAAGTATATCAAACGTGTACATAGTGAGTTGTATGATCTTCTGTTATGTGGTGTAATAGACACAGATTTATACAAGTATTTCCTAGTGGAGAGACCGGTCATCCCTATTATTAGGGGACTACCCAAAGTTCACAAAAGTTTAATAGATCCTAGTATGAGGCCTATTTTCTCAGGAAGGGGATGGCTCACTGAGCCCCTCTCCATATATTTGGAAAAACAGCTTAGACCCCTAGTAGAAGGGATAACTACTGTGGTTAGAGATACACAACAGTTTTTGGAGACCTATGCTGATTGTTTTCTGGAGTGAGGCAACTGGAAATGTTTTATTAGTAATGCTTGATGATGTTTCACTATTTACGTCCATACCTAATGGTAGAGGGATGGATAATGTGAGGTTGTTATTGATAGAGGAAGGGGTCTCTTGGGACCTTGTTATGAGATATATGCTGTTGCTAGACATTGTTTTGAACAACAACATATTCATGTATGATGAAAGGTATTTTTTTACAAACTAAAGGGGTAGCGATGGGCACACATTGTGCCAATTCATATGCCAACCTAGTGTTGGCATATTGGGAAAGGACATACGTGATGAATAATACAGAGTGTAGTGAATATATAGGGTACTATCGATGATTTGTGGATGATGTTTTCATAACGTGGAAAGGCACCAGTGAACAACTAAAAGAATTTGTTCAATATATAATGTTCAGTATATAAATGGAACAGCTGATTTGTTTATAATTTGAATGTAATAGTTCCTACACTAAGTTGCAGATGTTCGTGTTTCACTGTTGCAGTAATTACACTTGGGTTATCCTGCTGGCAGGCTATCCGCAGTTGGCCTGAATTCCAAAGTCCTGGTCCGGCGTCAGTTGCTGTCGCCTCTTCCCTGACGTCCGTGCACCAGGGGTATAAAAGATGCAGCCAACGCCATTTTTATCAGTCTTTCTTGCCGCGCGGTGCCTGAAGCAAAAGCAGTTCGCAAGTGCCGGTCGGCTGACTCCTGAGATTTTCGAAATTGAATTTCAGATCCGAAGTCTTCTATAAAGCTAAGTACCCCATTGGGGAAACTTTTTTTCTTGCTCTAGACCGATGTCAGAAAAAGTTAACAATTGTATTTCTTGTGGGAAGCAAATACCTGATAAGGATTTTCATTCTTACTGTATTCCTTGCCTAGGCCCTGACCACAACGTAGCTAGTTGTCTGTTTTGTGCTAGATTTAACCAACGCACTATTAAGCATTGGTACGATTTTGCTTTTCATTACTTTGGCCGAAGGTTTAACTATATATAGGAACAACCGACGACCGGAATTCATAAAAAGCGCAAGGAAAAAGAAAAGGACAGGCATCTGAGGTCCAAAACCGACGACTTAAGCCTCTTCTAGGCCAGTCGGCGATTCTCAGGGAAGCGCTTTCGCAACCCCTAACACTCGCTATCTCAGAGCCACAGGCCTCTGGATACTCAAGGTATTGGGCCTTCGGAAACTAATCCCTCAGATGGGTCCGGAGCCGCTGAGCAGGCATCGGCTTCTGAGGGTGTTTTCAGACCTACACAGCTTTATATCAAGCCAACTTCAGCATCCAAGACAAAGACTAAAACAGTGTTAAAGACATGGAAACAAGTACAGCAACCTCCAGGACAGACTTCCATGCCTAAGAAACAGATGCTCAAAATGGCCGAAGACCTAATTACTTTGATCAGGGGTTCCCATCCCCCTCCTGATAAGAGGCCTAGGCAAGATGCTGAATATGATTCCTCTGATCAGGTTTCCATTTCCTCTGACTCCTCCTCAGAACAGGGATACTCTATTCCTCCCTATGAGGATTCTGATGCTGAAGAATCTATTCCTTCAGCTTCTCCTCCTGAGGATTACTCTTTTGGGGAAACCCTGCATACCATGAGGGAGCATTTCCACTGGGAGAGCCAAGATTATTCAGATTCTAAGAAAAGGCTCAGAGACTTTCTTCTTCTACCTCAACACAGACCTCTTGCTATTCCACCTGTTCTAGACCTTGTAGATGATGTATTTTCAGAGTCCGGCCTGTCTCCCGACTCTTTACCTCCTGCACCTGTTAAGCCAGACAGATACTACAGGGTTCCAGATTCTCATAAATTTCTATATAAAAATCCTGCTGCTGATCCAGAAACTATTTCTCAGGGTCCCAAAGGGGTCAAGGCTGCTACTGCAAAAACCCTCCCTTCAGATAGAGATTCTAGGGCACTGGACAGATGGGGGAAAAAAGTTTACACTTCTGCTGCCTTGGCTGTAAGGGCTTTAAATTGTCAGTTTCATATGATTAAATATCAGCAATACTTAATGTTCATAGGTTCATAGGTAGGTACTAGGCTATTGGCCCTAGGGGCCTATACAAGCCTAGCCAAAAATGTACCCTGGCTTTCGCCACCCAAGAAAATTATTTTCCTGTGCCCCTGTCAAGCAGAACTACAGAAGTGATCCCCAGGGTGAATTTCCTATTACCCATCCAATCATCAAGATTTATCTTGAGTGCTAATGAGGAGCTCTGTTTGACATAGGTAGTCTGTTCCAGAGTTTGGGAAGTCTCTGGGACAGGAATCTATCCCTCCAGCATGTTCTGTTTATTGTGGTGACAAGGTTTTAGGTCCCTAGAGCGTGTAGCTCAGAGGGATTGGGATTTCTTTAAGTGGAGCATGTCCAACAGCTCTGGGTTTGACATAGCTTTGTATTTTAGGCAGAGATCGCCTCTGAGTAGGCGATATGCGACGGAGTAAAGCTGGAGTTTTTTGAGACGGTCTGCGTAAGGCATCTGTTTGAGGCCAGTAATCATCTTTGTGAGGTTTTTTTGCGGCCTTTCCAGTTGTTGATGTCTTGTGAGGTACATACCAAAAGGGGCGTTGTACTCTATAATGGCTCTAATGAGTGATGAGTAGAGGGGAACAATGACTTCTTTTTTTCTGGATGAGAAACCTTTTGTGATGAGGTGTGCCACGTAGAAGGATTTCCTGACCACTTTGGCGATGTGATTATCAAAGGAGAGACTACTGTCCACCTGTGTCCCAAGGTCTCTTATTACACTTTCGTTGTTAAGTAGACTACCGCCTATGTGGTAGTTCATGGGTACAGAATTTTTACCAAAGGGGATGACAATGCACTTTTTGGCATTGAGCTTGAGACCATGTCTTTGACACCAGGCATCTGTTTCAATGAGGCCCTTTTGTAGGATGTCCACATCGTTAGGAGTTTCAGTTATGGCTCCTAGTTTGCAGTCATCTGCGAATTTAGTTAGCCAAAGACCTTTTGTGTTAGCCTGTACTTCAGAGAAGTAGATACCAAACAGGAGAGGACCCAGGACTGAACCCTGTGGTATTCCAATTGTCACTGGTCTGAAGTCTGATTTGGAGTCTGCTACTTTCACAGTGTGGGTTCTTTCAGTAAGCCAGTTGGCATTCCCTCTTGTGACATAGGGATTTATACCTAGTTTATTAAGTTTATCTATAATTCCAGAGTGGGGGATGGTGTTGAACGCCTTGGAGAGATCTAGATAGGCTGTGTGAACCACCTTACCCTCATCTGTGGCTTTGGTGACTACTTCAAAGAAGTCTATCAGGTTTAGGAGATATGATCTGCCTTTTACAAACCCAAACTGTGTGGGGTCCAGGGTTTGGAGATCTCCACTGTGTTTGTTTGAGTTCCATGATGATACGTTCCATGGCCTTGCAGATGAGGCTCGTCATGCTAATAGGGCGGTAGTTCCTGGGGTCTCTTGTGGCCCCCCCCCCTTTTTGGAGTGGGATAACTGTCGCGGTATGCCATTCAATGGGCACAAAGCCTGAGGTGAGGCTATGATTGAACATGGTACTTAGGTGGGGTGCCAGTTCATTCTGTAGTTCATGTAGAAGGCAGGTCTCATGGATGCTGTGTTCTTGGCTTTGGAGAGTGAAGTTTTTACCTGTGAGAGCCATGATTACAGGAACTTTGCATTCTTCCGGTATAAAGATGGGCCCTTTAGGGGGTGAGAGGGGGGTAAAGTTAGCACTGAACCTATCTGCCAGTATGTTGGCAATATCAGTTGGTTCTGTATATTTAGTGTCATTGTGCTGTAACTCAGAGCAGATCTGAGTGTTGCCATTGAGATTTTTGACATAGCTATAGAATACTTTGTGGTTGTCTTTAGAATCAGTGGCAATTTTGTTTTCATAACTAGCTTTGGAGGATTTTATGAGGGATTTCAGCTTCTTATTGAGGCTGACCAGGGAGTTCCTCCAATCATGGGATTTTACTCTTTTTTGCATCAGTTTCTTTCTTCTGTTGTAGAGTTTGTTTATGGCAGAAGACCACCAGATTGGCTTCCTTTTTTTGGAGGATAGCATCTTGGTTCTGTTAGGGATAGCACGATCCATGCACTCGTTTAAGTGCTTATAAAGTGCATTTGTGTAGGATTCAGCAGTCGTACCTCTATTGTCCATCTGCATGGGTGTCATGAAGTTCTGTTTTAAGAAGCGTGAAGTTGGCTTTGGAGAAATTTTTTACGGTTGTTTTCCTAATGGGGGGTGGGAGCGTGATGTGGATGTCTAGGGTGATTAGCCTGTGGTCGGAGCTGACCAACGAGGAGCTGACCTCTGGTGTGGAACACCGGTCACCCATGTTGGTGATGACCAGGCCTAGGATATTGCTGCATCTGGTGGGGGTGTGGATAAGTTAATCCAAAGCGTTGGAATTGATGATTTCCAGAAAACGTTGAGCAAAAGAGTTGGTACATCAGTAGTTTTCCCAGTTAATGGTTGGGTAGTTGAAATCACCCATTATTAGAGTGTTGGGTTGTACCTTAATATTTTCCAGTGTATCAAGAAAAGAGGAGTGGGAATCCTGGGGCATGGTGGGGGGTGTGTAGCAAGCTATAATCTGGATTGCGGTTTTGCCCAGAGTTAGTTGAACTTGGATAATCTCGGATGCATTATGTTGAGCAACTAGTTTGGAGGTGTGGATATCCACAATGAATATGGACACGCCTCCACCTTTAGTGTTTCGGTCCGGGTTTGGTGGCCGAAAGGTGTGGTATGAATTATAGCCTGGTAATGCAGGAGTGCTCTCTGGAGCTTTAAACCAGGTCTCTGTCACTGCACAGATGTCAATGTTCTCCATTTTAAGGAGTGCCTCGAGTGACTGCATTTTGAGGTTTAGACTTCTAGCATTGAGTAGCATTACCCTCACATTTTGCTTGCTTGTACCTGTAATGGTGGTGAATTTGTCATTTGAACCTTGCCTAAAAAAGGCACTATAGGGGGTGGCAAGAGCCTTTGCCAGTATCCGGAATCCCAAGGGCGACAGGTGCAGGCCATCTCTGGCAAAGCAGCGTGGTCTGTCGATCATGTCATCCCAGGCAGACGGATACTGGAGTCCCTTAGAATGACACCAGAAGCTTAGCCAATTGTTAAAGTCAATAATTTTGTTCTTGTACTGTGGTGTCTCTGTTAAACCAGAAATGTTGACAAATCCTGAATATTCTGAGAACAAGGAATTGCAGGATTTATTGCATGCAGCTGAACAAGTGGGAAAACATACTTTGCAATGTGGTTATGATTCTCTGGAGGCCTCTTGCAGGGCCGCTGTAACAGGATGTCCTTCAAGGATGCATCTGCAGTCATCACATATGGGTTGTCCTGCCTCAGGCAGCCCTTCGGTCGGCCAGATTCCAATGTCTGGGTCCGGCGTCGGCTGATGTCGCCCTTTCCCCGACGTCACCACGCCTGGGGTATAAAAGCGTCAGCCGACGCCATCTTCCTCAGTCTTTCTTGCTGCGTGGTGCCCGAAGCAGAAGCAGTTCGCAAGTGCTGGTCGGCCAGCTCCTGTAATTTCGCTATCCGAAGACTTCAAAAGCTAAGTACCCCGTTGGGGATTCTTTCTTGCCTCAGCCGATGTCAGAAAAAGTTAATAATTGTTTAACTTGTGGAAAACAAATACCTCATAAGGATTTCCACTCTTATTGTCTTCCTTGCTTAGGCCCAGACCACGACGTCTCGGCCTGCTCTATCTGCGCTTCCTTCAACCGACGCACTCTTAGACGTCGGTCGGAGTTCGCAGAAGAGTTTTTTGGGGACAGTTTTGCTTACAAAATGCCGTCGGAAACCCCGAATTCACATTTAATTAAGAAACGGAAAGACAAGGACCGACACGCGGACTGCGGTTTCGGCTGAAACCGCGGCTAGGCCTACCGCGAGGGTCTCGGCTGATACCAAGTCCTTGGAACTTCCGAACCCTGAAATAATACAACCGACAGCCTCGGTCCCGGAGGCTCCTACCGAGTCGGAAATTGCAGGATTTATTGCATGCAGCTGAACAAGTGGGAAAACATACTTTGCAATGTGGTTATGATTCTCTGGAGGCCTCTTGCAGGGCCGCTGTAACAGGTTCTGTTATTAGAAGGCATGGTTGGTTAAAGGAACAGACTCTGCCTGATCATGTTAAAGCAAAATTATTGGATGCTCCATTAAAGCATGATACTCTGTTTGGTGTTGAGGCAGAAGAGGTGTTGAAGAAAATGGAGGATAAAGCTAAATCTATGCAGACAGTGAAGGATTTCTTACAGGTACAACCACCCAGATTTAGCAGGAACTGGCCCTCTAAGAATTGGTCCATTCCCGTGTCAGGCCACAAAGAGGCAGATACAGATGCCCTAGAGGCAGACAACAGCCCCAGGGCTCATACAGGCCCAAACAATGGGGTGCTTCTACCTCCAAAAGTGGAGAAGACAAATGACAGCCATATAGGAAACAGTCCCAGTGACTTTCCTCTGCCAATGCCAAGCACTTATCTTTTGGCGATCACCCAGGACAAATGGGTCCTAAATATAGTCTCATAGGGCTACAGGTTCCACTTTCTCACCCTTCCAAAGGCAAAAGGTATGCCAGGCCTGCCACACCATCAATGGGCAGAGGCACAAAAACAAGTTTAATCTCTCATGGACGTGAGGGTCATTCAACCAGTGCCACAACAAGAGCAGGGACAAGGATTTTACTCAAGACTTTTCTTAGTACCAAGAAAGGATAAAGCATGGAGACCAATTCTGGACCTGTCTATTCTAAATACTTTTCTGGATGTTCCGAAATTCAAAATGTTGACTCTACAACAGCTTCTGCCCATGCTGGGCAAGAAGGCTTGGCTTTTAACTTTGGACCTCAAAGAGGCATAGGCTTAGCTTTTAACTTTGGACCTCAAAGAGGCATACCTGCATGTCCCAATCAGACAATCTTGCAGAAGATACCTCCAATTCATAGCTGGCTCAATGCACTACCAATTCTCTGCACTGCCCTTTGGCTTATCTACTGCACCCAGGGTCTTCACAAAATGCCTGGCACCAGTAATTGCATTTTGCAGACAAAGAGGAATTCAAATATACCCCTACTTGGACGACTGCCTTATTCAAGCAGAGACCAAAGACATTCTACTAAAGCATCTGGCGTTTGTAAAAAGATTACTAATTTGCCTAGGGTACACAGTAAACGAAAAGAAATCAAAACTAGTACCCTCTCAAGAGATAATATTCCTGGGTGCAAGCTTAAATACAACTGCCCAGATGGCTTATCTCAACGCCAGACAAGCAAAAACAACTGACTACTTACTTCAAGAAATTGGCAACAAAAACCCACTTATCTGCAAGGAAAATCCTGCAGGCCTTGTATTTCATGGCATCCTGCATTCTACTAATTCATATGCCAGACTGCATGTGAGGAAACTTCAGTGGTATCTGGAAAGTGTTTGGACTCAGCATTGCCACAGCCTGGAGACAGTAATTGCACTCATTCCCTGCTTACAACAGGAGTTTCGATGGTGGGTAGAAGCCTGTCACCACAACAAGGGTCTGCCATTCAGTTTACCCACAGCCAAACAGGCACTGACAACAGATGCATCAGATTATGCCTGGGATGCCCATATGGCAGGAAAATGTATTCAGGGCACATGGCCTGTAAACCAGATGCATCTTCACATCAATCAAAAAGAGATGCTAGCTGTCCAAAATGCCCTGACAGCTTTCAAGGACCTGCTTCATCCAGGACAATTACTGATAAAGACAGACAACACTACGGTCATGTGGTACATAAACAAGCAGGGGGGTAGTCATTCTTACCCCCTCTGCAGACAAACAATGACCTTATGGGACACAGCATTGGCTTTTCAAGTCCACTTACAAGCACAATTCCTGCCAGGAAAAACAAATACTCTGGCAGGCAGACTAAGCAGAAACCTCACGGATCCCCACAAATGGAAACTGGATCCACAAGTCTTCAGAATGATAATAAGGAAATGGGGTTGCCCAGACATAGATCTATTTGCCTCCCCTCACAACTGTCAACTGCCGAAATTTTGCACAAGGATTTACCACAAGCAAGCATGGAAAGTGGATGCCTTATCATTCAGCTGGAAAAATCTAACAGTATATGATTTTCCCCCTCTGCCTCTACTTCCCAGAGTACTCCTAAAGGTCAAACAAGAGAAGGCAAAAATTATTCTGATTGCACCAGACTGGCCATGCCAGCACTGGTACCCAATCCTAAAGAGCTTGTCTCAAGGCCCAGCATGGATATTGCCTCAAACGTCTCACTTGCTGACCCAACAAAACAATCAGATCCTGCACAGTCAACTCAGGACCTTAAATCTGGCAGCATGGCGGATAATGTAGCCATTCAAAAAACTCCCCTTTCAAAAGCTGTTATGGATATTATCTTGGAGGCCAGGAGGCCCAGTACCAGAAAATCTTATGCAGAAAAATGGAAGAGATTCTGTGCTTGGAACCGGGAACAAGGCATTGACACGTCTGTACCTAATATTCCTCAGATTTTACAATACCTAACTGAGATGCTGAACAAAGACCTTTCTTTCTCATCAATTAAGATTCATGCCTCTGCCATTTCTGCACATTTCAATACGGAACCACCTATTTTTTCTCATCCTTTAATAAGGCAGTACCTCAGAGGGGCCAAAAACATTAGGCCTCCAAGGAGAGCACCGATTCTGGCGTGGGACCTCAATTTTGTTCTGGAGAAACTCACACTGCCTCCTTTCGAGCCAGCATCAACAGCGGATATTAAATTCCTATCTTGAAGACAGCTCTACTCCTAGCCATAACCTCTGCAAGGCGAGTCTCTGAGTTACAAGCATTCATGGCCGTGGAACCTTTCATCATTTTTCATCCAGACAGGGTTTCTCGGAGGACAAACCCTACATTTATGCCTAAGGTGGTGTCCAGTTGGCCCTAAATCCACAGAACAAGGGTGAGAAAATTCTGCATTCTTTGGACATACACAGGCAGTTACCCGTCTACTTGGACAGAACCAAAGCTTTCAGAAAAACTGAGCAACTTTTAGTGTCATATGCTGCAGGATCACAAGTAAAGGCTATATCAAAACAGACTATTTCTAAATGGATAGGCCATTGCATACGTTTCTGCTATTCTCAATATGGCAAATCAGTGCCTAAGGGCATTAGGTCTCATTCCACCAGAGCAGCAGCCACTTCAGCAGCCTTCCTTAGAGGAGTACCAACCAAAGAAATCTTAGAGGCTGCAACTTGGAATTCAGTGCACACCTTTACAAAACACTACCACTTGTTTCTCTACTCTTAAGTCCAGAGCAGGCTTCGCCACTGCAGTTCTGCAGGGCCTCTTAGCCTCTCCTAATCCTGTTTAGCCCAGCCACTCATCCTCAGCTTTGGGATTCAACCCAAGAGTAATGACTGCAACAGTGAAACACGATGAACATAGTACAGTTGTGTACCTACCATAAATGTAGATGTTCGAGTGTATTCACTGTTGCAGTCCAGGTTACCTACCCACCATCCCCCTTCTCTTTGCTGGGACTGATCTGCACTTCTCTATCCTGTACAACCTTTTTGGTGCATTTGCTTGTAGATGAAGGAAATGTTATTTTTGTGCATGCATTTCTTTTTGCTATATTTTTCAGCCTACCTATTTGGGGCACCTGACATCTGGGGCAAGAAAAACTGAAGAAAATGGCGTCGTCTGCATCTTTTGTACCCCTGGTGCACTGACATCAGGGAAGAGGCAACAGCAACCGACACTGGACCTAGACTTTGGAATTCTGGCCAACCACGGGCAGCCTGCCAGCAGGATAACCCAAGAGTAATGACTGCAACAGTGAATACACTCGAACATCTACATTTATGGTAGGTACACAACTGTACTTTCTCATGAGTTTTCTTCTCCATCATTAGTTTAGTAGTAATCTTTCAAATTACTGAAATCCACGACCCCCCACATATAAGCACACGCGCACACAGACACTAACTGTTAGCTTCTCCTGCACCACAACTGCCATTTTGTGGCATTACTGTTTGGTTTACTTTGCTAATGTCATTAGTCAGTAGATACTGCCTGTTTTTCTGGATTTGATAGGTTTGTTAGGATATATTTTTTTCAGTACTGGA
Source organism: Protopterus annectens (assembly GCF_019279795.1). Taxonomy (NCBI): domain Eukaryota; kingdom Metazoa; phylum Chordata; order Ceratodontiformes; family Protopteridae; genus Protopterus; species Protopterus annectens. Next base: position 499,540,306 of record NC_056726.1, on the reverse strand, counting down.
TTAATGATCTGCCTTGTTCTGACTCCAGAGTTCTATTCTGGTGAGAACTTACCATTAGTTTACTGATGTTCTTCATGTTTTACTGTTGCAGTCATTACATTTGGGTTATCTGCTTGCAGGTCGCCCTCAGTCGGCCTGATTAACAAAGTCTTGGGTCCTGCGTCGGTTGCTGTCCCTTCTTCCATGACTTCAGGTCGTCAGGGGTACAAAACATGTAGCCGATGCCATTACATCAGTCTTTCTTGCCGTGCGGTGCCCGAAGCAGAAGCAGTTCGCAAGTGCCAGTCGGCCGACTTCTGAATTTTTTATTTTCGAGTTTCAGAACCGAAGTCTTCAACTAAAGCTAAGTACCCCGTTGGGAAAACTTTTTCTTGCTCCTCACTGATGTCAGTAAAAGTTAATAATTGCATTACTTGTGGAAAGCAAATACCTCATAAAGATTTTCATTCGTACTATATTCCTTGCCTAGGCCCTGACCATGACGTACCTTGCTGTCGGCTTTGTGCTTTGTTTAATCAGCGCACTATCCGTTGTCGGTATATTTTCACCTCTAAATATTTCAGTTCTTGGTTTAATTATCCGGGATTCCGAAAAAACGCAAAGATAAAGACAGAGACAGGCCGCCAAGGTCCAAAACTGCCGACGACGCTTCTCCTAAGCCAGTCGTCAGTTTGCCAGTACTCAGTGAGGCGCTTTCACAGCCCGATACCCGCTACTTCTGATTCGCAGGCCTCTACTGAGACCCATTCGGAGTCCAGTATAACGTGAGATGCTTCAACTATGGAACCCACGGATGTCTCTACCTTGGATGGATCCGGAGCGGCTGTAAAGGCACCGGCTTCTGAGAGTGTATTTAGGCCTACGGACTTGCATATTAAACCGATGCCTTGTTCTTCACTTAGGCCTAAACCTCTAACCTTGCCTGAGTATCACAAGGGATAATTGTCTAGGCTTAAAATGGCTCACAAGGGCAATTAGCTTAGTACTACTCTATGAACCTATGAAAAAACGACGCCCAGGCCACATGCTCAGGCCTCTATGCCTAAAAAACAAATAAGAATGACTGAAGATTTAATAACTCTAATCAGGGGTAGTCAACCTCCCCCCCTTTCTAAGAGGCCTAGGACTGAAGTTGTTTATGAATCTTCTGATCAGGATTCTGTTTTTTCTGATTCTTCTGATGATCTGGATTTGTCCTTATCTACTTATGAGGATTCTGATGCAGAGGACTTCATTCCCTTTTTTTTGGGGGGGGGGGGGGGGAACTTGCATACTCTAAGGGTGCATTTCCACTGGGAAAGCCAGAATTTTTCTGATTCAAAAAAGAGGCTTAGGGATTTCTTACTCCTACCTCAGCATAGGCCTTTAGGTATTCCTCCTGTACTGGACATTGTTGATGATGCCTTTTCGGAATCTAGTTTGCCCCTGATTCCTTGCCTCCTGCTCCCAGAAAACCTGACCGATACTACAGTGTCCCTAAGTCACACAAGTTCCTTTTTAAAAATCCTATTGCGGATCCAGAGACTATTTCACAGGGGTCCAAGGGCATTAAGGCTTCTACTGCTAAAAATCCTACCCCTTCTGATAGAGATTCCAGGGTGCTGGATAGATGGGATAAGGTCTACTCTTGTGCAACCTTGGCCATTAGGGCTTTAAACTGCCAGTTTCACATGTTAAAGTATCAGCAACATGTTATTGGATTGCTTAAACAGAAAATGATGTTGATTCCTGACTGTGTGGAAAATAAAGAATTACAGGGTTTAATGCATTCTGCTGAACAAGTTGGAAAATATACTTTACAATGTGGTTTTCATTCATTAGAGGCCTCTTGCAGGGCTACTGTTACTGGGTCTGTGCTCAGAAGGCATGCTTGGCTAAAGGAGCAATCTTTGCCTGATCATGTTAAAGCTAAATTGTTGGATGCTCCCTTAAATCAGAACCACCTGTTTGGCAACAAGGCTGAGGAAGTTCTTAAAAAGATAGAAGATAAAGCTAAATATATGCAAACTGTTAAAGATTTCTTACAAGTTCAGCCTCCTAGATTTAATAGACACTGGCCCTCTAAGAACTGGTCCTTTCCAGCCCCTTCTAGGTCTTCTCAAACCAAACCCAGATGCAGCAAAAGCCCCAGGTTTCAGTCCCAGGGGACACACAGGACTAAGCAGTGGGGGGTCTCCACTTCCAAATCTGGGAGTAATAAGACCCCCCCCATGGTAAACTGTCTCGATGACTTCCGTTTAAAATTTCCAAGCACTTATCAACTGACTGCCCCTTTGGGGGCAAAGAACCTGGGAACGCATTACTCAGGACAAATGGGTTTTAAATGTAGTGTCCCAGGGATACAGGTTTCACTTCCACACGTTGCCAACACCTAGCGGGTGGCCGGACCTACCCCCAAATCAATGGGCAGAGGCCCAAAAACAAGTACTTTCTCTATTAAGCATTGGGGCTATTCAACTGGTACCGGAAAAGGAAATGGGAATAGGTTTCTACTCGAGACTTTTCTTGGTACCCAGAAAAGACAATTCACGGTGTCCTATCCTGGACCTGTCTACTCTAAACACCTTTTTGGAAATTCCAAAATTCAAGATGCTGACTCTTCACCTATTACTTCTATGCTAGGCAAAGATGCCTAGTTGGCAACACTAGATTTAAAAGAAGCATACCTGCACATCCCAATCAGGGAATCTTGCAGGAGATACCTATGCTTCAAAGCAGGCTACACGCACCATCAGTTCTCTGCACTGCCCTTTGGCTTATCTAATGTGTCCAGGTATTCACAAAGTGCCTAGCTCCAGTTATTGCATTTTGCAGGCAAAGAAATATTCAGATATACCCATACCTGGACGATTGTCTAATTCAGGCAGAAAGCCAAGACATACTTTTGAATCATCTGGCCTTTATACAAAGGGTTCTAACTTGTCTGGGGTACACCATAAACGAAAATAAATCACACATGGTACCCTATCAGTAAATAATTTTCCTGAGAGCAAGCTTGAATACAACTTCCCAGATGGCTTACCTCACGCCAGAGAAACAAATTAATTTGACAACCTACTTCAAACAAGTGGCCACAAAAGCCTTGCTGTCTGCAAGACAAATACTGCAAGCCTTGTGGTTCATGGCCTCCTGCATTCCTCTAATTCCATATGCAAGACTGCATATGAGGAAACTACAATGATATCTAAAAAGCCTATGGTGTCAACATTCTCAGGATCTAGAAGCAATGATTCCTATCATACCTTGCCTACACCTAGAATTCCTTTGGTGGGCAGAGGCCTGCCACCAAAACAAGGGACTACCTTTCACACCACCCCCTGCCACCCAAACCCTAACAACAAACGCATCAGACTATGCATAGGGCGGCTCACCTGGCAGGGAAGACTTCAACTATAAAGATAAGTACCCTGTTGGGGAAGCTTTTTCTTGCTTCTTACCAATGTCAGTAAAAGTTAATAATTGCATTACTTGTGGGAAGCAAATACCTCATAAGGAATTTGTAGGTATTCCTTGCATAGGCCCTGACCACGACGTACCTTGCTGTCGGTTCTGTGCTTTATTTAATCAATGCACTGTCAAATGTTAGTACATTTTTGCTTCTAAATATTTTGGCTCGCGCTTTAATTATCCAGAAATGTCGTCTGTTAGCAATCTGACTACCAGAATACCTAAAAAACGCAAAGAAAAAGACAGAGACAGGCCATTGAGGTCCAAAACTGCCGCTGCCGCTTCTCCTAAGCCAGTCGCCAGTTCACCGGTACTCAGTGAGGCGCTTTCGGAGTCCGGTATACCACGAGATGCTTCAATTATGGAACCCGCGGATGTCTCTACCTTGGATAGGTCCGGAGCCGCTGTGCAGGCACCGGCTTCTGACTGTGTTTTCAGGCCTACAGATTTGTATATTAAACCGACGCTATCTTCAACACTAAGGCCAAAATCTCGAACTATGTCTAAAAAAACAATGCCTAGGCCACATGTGCAGGCCCCTATGCCTAAAAAACAAATGATCAAAATGACTGAAGATGTAATTACTCTAATCAGGGGTAGGCAACCCCCCCCCCTTCTATGAGGCCTAAGCAAGATATTGACTATGAATCTTCTGTACAGGATTCTATTTCTTGTGCCTCTCTTCTAATGAACAGGAATTGTCTATACCTACTTATAAGGACTCTGATGCAGAGGATTCCATTCCTTCTGCTTCTCCCCCTGAGGATTTTTCTTTTGGGGAAACTTTACATACCTTAAGGGAACATTTCCACTGGGAAAGTCAGGATTTTTCTGAATCTAAAAGGAGGCTTAGGGATTTTCTTCTTCTTCCTCAGCATAGGTCTTTTGCTATACCTCCTGTTCTAGACATTGTTGATGTTTTTTTCAGAATCTAGTATGGCTCCTTATTCTATGCCTCCAGCTCCTTGTAAGCCAGACAGATACTACAGGGTTCCTGACTCCCACAAATTCCTTTTCCAAAATCCTGTTGCGGATCCTGAAACCATTTCTCAGGGCCCCAAGGGCATTAAGGCTTCTACTGCTAAAAGTCCTGCCCCTTATGATAGAGATTCCATGGCGCTGGATAGATTGGGTAAGAAGGTCTACACTTTTGCAACCTTGGTAATCAGGGCTTTAAACTGTCAATTTCATATGCTAAAATATCGGCAGCATATCATGGGACTGCTTAAACAGAAAATGATGTTGATTTCTTACTGTGTGGAAAATAAAGATTTACAGGATCTGTTGCATTCAGCTGAACAAGTTGGAAAACATACTTAGCAATGTGGTTTTGATTCTTTGAGGGCCTCTTGCAGGGCTGCTGTAACTGGGTCTGTGCTAAGAAGGCATGCTTGACTCAAAGAGCAAACTCTGCGTGATCATGTTAAAGCAAAATTGTTGGATGCTCCTTTACAACATGACTGTCTTTTTGGTAATAAGGCTGAAGAAGTTCTAAAAAAGATGGAAGATAAAGCAAAATCTAAATCTATGCAAACTGTGAAAGATTTATTACAAGTGCAACCTCCAAGATTTAGTAGGCACTTGGCTACTAAGAACTGGTCCTTTTCAGTTCCTTCAAGAGCCACTCAAGTCAAACCCAGACATTCCAAAGGCACCAGGTTTCAGTCCCAATGGACTTTTAAGAACAAAGCAATGGGGTGCCTTCTATTCCAAATCTGGAAGCAACAAGACACCTCCCTATGGTAAGCAGTCTCAGTGACATCCCTCTACACTTACCAAGCACTTAACTTTTAGCCATCCCTTTGGGGGGAAAACACTCTCTTCATGCAAAAAACTGGCAACTTATAACCCAGGACAAATGGGTTTTAAATATAGTATCCCAGGGATACAGATTTCATTTCCACATGTTGCCACCTCCAAACGGATGGCCAGATCTGCTCCCAAGTCAGTGGGCAGAGGCCCAGAAACAAGTACTTTCCCTTATGAGCATGGGGGCTTTTCAGCTAGTACCAGAAGAGGAAAAGGGACAAGGTTTCTATTGAAGACTTTTCCTGGTACCCAGAAAAGACGAATCATGGCATCTAATTCTGGACTTATCTACTCTAAACACGTTTCTGGATATTCCAAAATTCAAGATGCTGACTCTTCACCAGCTACTTCCTGTGCTAGGCAAAGATGCCTGGTTGACAACTCTAGATTTAAAAGAGGTTTACCTGCATATCCCAATCAGGGAATCTTGCAGAAGATACCTCCGCTTCAAAGCAGGCTACTTGCATTATCAGTTCTCTGCACTGCCCTTTGGCTTATCTACTGCACCCAGTGTTCATAGGTTCATAGGTTCATACTAGGCTATCTGCCCTAGGGCATTTGTAAGCCTAGCCAGAGTGTGTGTGGCTTTCACCACCCCTTAGGATGAGAATACTATACCCATTAGTTTGCTGTGCCTCTGTCCAGCAGTGACGCAGAGATGATTCCCAAGGTAAACCTACGATCTCCCATCCACTCGTCAAGATTTCTCTTGAACAGATTCAGTGAGGGGCTCTGTTTCACATGGACTGGAATTCTGTTCCGTAGTGTAGGGAGTCTCTGGGTGATGAATCTGTCCCTCCAGCACGTCTTATTTATATCCGTGTTGAGGTTTAAGTCTCTTGCTCTCGTGGCTCTGGTGGATTTGGATTTTTTGAGGTGGAGCATGTCCATTAATTCCGGGTTGGACATGGCCTTGTATGTCAGGCACAGATCACCTCTGAGCAGATGGTATGCGACTGAATAGAGCTAGAGTTTCTTCAGTCGGGCATCATATGACATATGTTTGAGCCCCTTTATCCTTTTGGTGAGGAACTTTTGGGGTCTTTCCAACTGCTGCAGGTGTCGGGTAAGGTACATTCCAAATGGGGCGTTGTACTCAATCATTGGTCTGATAAGTGAAGAGTACAGGGGTACAATGACCTCTCCTGATCTGGATGTGAATCCCTTCATGATCAGGTGGGCAGTGTAGAAGGTCTTCCTAACCACTTTGGCAATGTGAGTATCAAAAGAGAGGTTACTGTCAACTTGGGTCCCCAGGTCCCTGATAACTTCTTCCGTGTCTAATGGATTACCACCTATGTGGTAATTAGGGGTTACCTTGTTTTTCCCAAAGGGTATGACTATACATTTTTTGGCATTTAGCTTAAGACTATGGCTCTGGCATCAGTTATCCATTTCTATGAGACCTCTCTGGAGGATGTCTGGTGTCTTTACAAAGTGCCTGGTTCCAGTAATTGCATTTTGCAGGCAAAGAAATATTCAAATATATCCATATCTGAACGATTGTCTAATTCAGAAAGAAAACAAGGACACTAAAACATCTGGCGTTTGTAAAAAGGGTTCTAACTTGTCTAGGGTACACTATAAACGAAAATAAATCACAACTGGTACCCTCTCAAAAAATTACATTTTTGGGTGCAAGCTTGAATAAAACTGGCCAGATGGCTTTCCTTAAGCCAGAGAAGCAAATTCATTTGGTGACTTACTTCAGACAGGTGGCCACAAAAACCCTGCTTTCTGCAAGACAGATACTGCAAGCCTCGGGTTTCATGGCCTCCGGCATTCTCCTAATTCCATATGCAAGACTGCATATGAGGAAACTTCAGTGGTATTTAAAAAGTCTATGGAGTCAGCATTGTCACAGCCTGGAAACAATGATTCCTATCATACCTTGCCTGTGCCTAGAGTTCCTATGGTGGGCAGAGGCCTGCCACTAGAACAAGAGACTGCCATTCACACCACCCCCTGCCGCCCAAACCCTAACTACAGATGCATCAGACTATGCATGGGGTGCTCATCTGGCAGGGAAGTGCATTCAGGGAAAATGGAGCCTAAATCAAATGCACCTTCACATAAATCAAAAAGAAATGCTATCTGTACAGAATGCACTAACAGCCTTTAAAGGACTACCTTCATCCAGGACAATTACTGATAAAGACAGACAACACCACGGTTATGTGGTACATAAACAAGCAGGAGGGTACACACTCCTACCCCCTCTGCAGACTAGCCATGGTATTGTGGAACACGGCCTTGAGCTATCAAGTACAACTACAAGCTCAATTCTTGCCAGGAAAGCTGAATACTCTGGCAGACGAACTAAGCAGAAATCTCATGGACCCATATGAATGGAAACTGGAACCATGGATTTTCAACATGTTGACACCCAAATGGGGGAGCTCAGACATAGATCTTTTTGCCTCACCTTAAAACTATCAGTTGGACAAATTTTGCACAAGAACTCATCACAAAAAAGCCTGGAAAGTGGATGCTCTGTCCTTCAACTGGAAAAACCTGTCAGTCTATGCCTTTCCACCTCTGCTTCTGCTCTCCAAAGTTCTACTAAAAGTCAAACAGGACAAACCAAAAATGATTTTATTGCTCCAGAGTGGCCTCGCCAACACTGGTTACCACTCATGCGCAGTGTGTCACAACTTTCACCGTGGCACCTGCCTCAGACACATTACTTTTACTGTCTCAGCAGAACAACCAAACTCTGCAAACACAGCTCCAAACTTTGAATCTTGCAGCGTGGCTAATCACCTAAATTCACCCTTGGCTTCCCTCAGTAAACTTGTGATGGATGTCAGATTGGAGGCGAGAAGACCTAGTACTAGAAAATCTTATGCTGACAAATGGAAAAGATTCTGTGCCTGGAATCAACCTCAAGGGATAAGCACAGCAGTGCCCAACATTCCCCAGATTTTGCAATACTTAACTGAGATGCTTCACAAGGGCCTGTCCTTTTCTTCCATAAAAATCCATGCCTCAGCCATTTCAGCTCATTACAACACAGAACCTCCCCTCTTTTCTCATCATCTGCTAAAGCAGTATCTCAGAGGGGCCAAAAACTTAAGACCACCCAGGAGAGCTCCAACCCCTGCATGGGAACTTCATTTTGTGTTGGAGAAACTGAATCTCCCTCCTTTCGAGTCAGCTGCTACTGCAGACTTAAAATTTCTCTCCTGGAAAACAGCTTTCCTTTTAGCAGTCACTTCAGCTAGAATGATTTCTGAATTACAGGCTCTTATGGCAGTGGAACCTTTCATCATTTTTCATGCAGGCAGGGTATCTCTTAGGACCAACCCATCCTTCATGCCTAAGGTGGTATCCAGTATGGCTCTTAATCAGACCATTCATTTGCCAACTTTCTTTCCAAATCCACATAACAAGGGGGAGTGGATTCTGCTTTCATTGGATGTACACCAACTGCTGGTAGCATTTGCTGCAGGGGCAGAGGGAAAGGCTATTTCAAAGCAAACCATTTCCAAATGGATAAGCCATTGTATTCATTTCTGCTATAAGCACCATGGAAAAACTATCCCCCAGGGGATCAGATCACATTCCACCAGGGCTGCATCTCCTTCAACAGCCTTTCTCAGGGTTGTTCCTACCAGGGACATTCTAGAAGCTGCTACCTGGAGCTCACTTCATACTTTCACAAAACATTATCATTTACCACTTTTCTCTAAATCCAGAGCTGGCTTTGCCACTGCTGTCCTGCCTTATAGCTGTTACTATTGCTGTATAGTTTCCTCCTCCCAACCATAGCTTTGGGAATCTGCCCAAATGTAAAGACTGCAACAGTGAAACACGAAGAACATAGTACAGTTGTGTACACTTACCATAAATGTAGATGTTCGAGTGTATTCACTGTTGCAGTCCTTGATGTTCTTCATGTTTCACTGTTGCAGTCATTACATTTGGGTAATCCTGCTGGCAGGTTGCCCTCAGTCGGCCTGAATTCCAAAGTCTTGGGTCCTGCGTTTGTTGCTGTCACCCCTTCCCTGATGTCAGGTCGTCAGGGGTATAAAAGATGCAGCCAACACCATTTTCTTCAGTCTTTCTTGCTGCGCGGTGCCCGAAGCAGCAGCAGTTCGCAAATACTGGTCAGCCGACTCCTGAGATTTTCGTGTTTGAGTTTCAGATCCAAAGTCTTCATTAAAAGCTAAGTACCCCGTTGGGGAAACTTTTTTCTTGCTCCAGACCGATGTCAGAAAAAGTTAATAATTGTATTTCTTGTGGGAAGCAAATACCTCATAAGGACTTTCATTCTTACTGTATTCCTTGCCTAGGCCCTGACCACGACGTTTCAAGTTGTCGGTTTTGTGCTAGATTTAACCAACGCACTATTAAGCATCGGTACGATTTTGTACTAAGCTATTTTGGACGCAGATTTAATTATACAATGTCGTTGGATAGCCATCCGACTACCGGAGTTCACAAAAAGCGCAAAGAAAAAGAAGACAGGCAACCGAGGTCCAAAACCGATGAAGCTTCTCCTAAGCCAGTCGCCAGTTCTCAGTGAGGCACTTTCGCAGCCCCTGACGCCCGCTACTTTAGAGTCGCAGGCCGATACCGACTCCCACGTGGAGTCTGTCAGGCCGCGGGAAAGTCAAGGTATTGGAGCCTCGGAGACTATTCCCTCAGATGGGTCTGGAGCCGCTGAGCAGGCATCGGCTTCTGAGGGTGTATTCAGACCTAAACAATTGTACATTAAACCGACTTCAGCTTCAAAGGCAAAGAAACAAGTTCTTCAGCCACATGGACAGGCCTCTATGCCTAAAAAACAGATGCTCAAAATGGCCGAAAACTTAATTACCTTGATCAGGGGTTCCCATCCCCCTCCTGATAAGAGGCCTAGGCAAGAGAGACTATGAATCTTCAGATCAGGTTTTCATTTCCTCTGATTCCTCTTCTGATCAGCAATATTCTCTTCCCCCCTATGAGGATTCTGATGCTGAAAAATCTGTTCCTTCAGCTTCTCCTCCTGAGAACTATTCCTTTGGGGAAACCTTGCATACCATGAGCGAGCATTTCCACTGGGAGAGCCAAGATTTTTCAGAATCTAAGAAGAGGCTTAGGGATTTCCTTCTACTACCTCAACACAGGCCTCTAGCTATTCCACCTGTGTTAGACATTGTAGATGATGTGTTTTCAGAGTCTAGTCTGACCCCTGACTCCTTACCTCCAGCTCCCGTTAAGCCTGACAGATACTACAGGGTTTCCTGACTCTCATAATTTCCTTTTCAAAAACCCTGCTGCAGACCCAGAAACTATTTCTCAGGGTCTCAAAGGGGTTAAGGCTTCCACTGCAAAAAACCCTACCCCCTCTGACAGATTCTAGGGCACTGAGTAGGTGGGGAAAAAAGATTTACACATCTGCTACCTTGGCTGTAAGGGCCTTAAACTGCCAGTTTCATATGCTCAAATATCAGCAATATGTCATGACACTGCTTAAACAGAAAATGTTGGTAAATTATGAATGTGCAGATAACAAAGAAATGCAGGATTTATTGCATGCAGCTGAACAAGTTGGAAAACATACTTTGCAATGTGGTTTTGATTCTCTGGAGGCTTCCTGCAGGGCCGCTGTTGCGGGTTCTGTAATTAGGAGGCATGCTTGGTTAAAGGAACAAAATCTGCCTGATCGTGTCAAAGCTAAATTATTAGATGCACCATTACAGCATGACACCTTGTTTGGTGTTAATGCAGAAGAGGTGTTAAAAAAAAAATGGAGGACAAAGCTAAATCTATGCAAACGGTCAAAGATTTTTTACAAGTACAGCCACCTAGGTTTTACCAGTGGCACCTGGATCCACAAGTCTTCAGCATGATAACGAAGAAATGGGGACGCCAGGATATAGATCTGTTTGCCTCCCCTCACAACTTTCAATTAAAAAGATTCTGCACAAGGACTTATCACAGACAAGCATGGAAAGTGGATGCCTTATCTTTCAACTGGAAAAACCTATCAGTATATGCCTTTCCTCCACTGCCTCTCCTCCCCAAGGTACTCCTAAAGGTGAGACAGGAGAAACCAAAATGATTCTGATTTCCCCAGACTGGCCCCGCCAGTACTGGTATCCGATCTTAAGGAACTTGTCTCAATGCCCAGCCTGGACCTTACCTCAAATACCTCACCTACTGTCCCAACAAAACAATCAGATTCTGCACAGCCAACTCAGGACTTAAAACCTGGCAGCATGGTGGATAATGTAACCATTCAAAGCACACCTCTTAGTAAAGCTGTGATGGATGTCATTTTGGAAGCCAGAAGGCCTAGTACTAGAAAATCCTGTGCTGGAAAATGGAAGAGATGTTGTGCTTGGAACCAAGCTCAAGGAACTGACACAGCAGAACCAAATATTCCTCAGATTTTGCAATACTTAACTGAGATGCTGGACAAATGCCTATCTTTTTCATCAATTAAAATTCATGCCTCTGCCATTTCAGCTCATTACAATACAGAGCCACCACTCTTTTCACATCCTTTATTAAGGCATTACCTCAGAGGAGCCAAAAATTTAAGACCTCCAAGGAGATCACCAATGCCTGCATGGGACCTCAATTATGTCTTGGAAAAACTCACCCTACCTCCCTTTGAGCCAGCTGATACTGCGGATATAAAGTTCTTATCCTGGAAAACAGCTTTGCTCCTAGCAATAACTCCTGCAAGACGAGTGTCAGAGCTACAGGCTCTCATGGCTGTGGAACCCTTTATCATTTTTCATCCAGATAGGGTCTGTCTGAGGACAAATCCTACGTTCATACCTAAGGTGGTGTCCAGTGTGGCCCTTAACCAAACTATTCATTTGCCAACTTTTTATTCGAATCCACAGAACAAGGGGGAGAAAATTCTGCATTGTTTGGATGTACACAGACAACTTAGATTCTGTTTGGACAAAACTAAAGTTTTCAGAAAGACAGAACAATTACTAGTGGCATATGCTGAGGGATCACAAGGAAAGGCTATCTCCAAGCAGACTTTCTCTAAGTGGATAGGTCACTGCATTTGTTTCTGCTACCCTCAGCATGGCAAACCAGTGCCTAAGGACATTAGGCCACATTCAACCAGAGCTGCAGCCACTTCTGCAGCCTTTCTCAGGGGAGTACCAACCAAAGACATTTTAGAGGCTGCTACTTGGAGTTCAGTGCACACCTTTACAAAGCATTACAATCTGCCACTTTACTCTAAATCCATATATATATATATCTAACCTACCCTTTTGGGGCACCTGACATCTGGGGCAAGAAAAACTGAAGAAAATGGCGTCGGCTGCATCTTTTATACCCCTGACGACCTGACGTCAGGGAAGGGGCGATAGCAACCAACGCAAGACCCAAGACTTTGGAATTCAGGCCAACTGAGTGCAACCTGCCAGCAGGATTACCCAAATGTAATGACTGCAACAGTGAATACACTTGAACATCTACACTTATGGTAAGTGTACACAACTGTACTTTACCCTCTTTCCAGCCCCCTGTTTTTCTCTGTCTTTACCTCTACTTTCGTTTACTATGCTTAAAAGCCCTTTTGGTTTATTTGTTTTTGGTTGGAGGTATATTTTTTGTGTTTTTAATTTTATTTACTCCCCATTTGGGGGGCACCTGACATCTGGGCCAAGAAAAACTGATGTAATGGCGTTGGCTGCATGTTTTATACCCCTGATGACCTGACGTCATGGAAGAAGGGACCGCAACCGACGCAGGACCCAATACTTGGTTAGTCAGACTGACTGAGGGCAACCTGCCAGCAGATTATCTAAATCTAATGACTGCAACAGTGAATACACTTGAACATCTACATTTATGGTAAGTGTACACAGCTGTACTTTTTGAGGCACAAGATTCTTTATCTACACCAGGAGTTTCTCAGTTAAAAGTATCTCTTGTATCCACTTTGAGATAACATGTAGCAGATTCCCTGAACTTCAGCTTTCTAACTTTCTGTAATCCTGGCCTTTGTCTACAGTCATCTGGATTTCAGTGCATCCCCTCTGTTTGTGTGTACTGGGATAAGCTGATGGAAGGTTTTAATCAAAGCTCAAATTGAACTAGGTGTCTCTTCCTTCCCCATGGGACATGTCTAGAGGGGAGCAAGATAAGGTCCTCTCCCCTTCATTTCTGTTGCTCCTTCTCCTAGTCATATTATGGAATCACCCAGCTAATTCCTCCCCTTCCATGGACAAGAGTTGATGGAGGGTCCAGTTTTTAGTCGGCCTTTAAGGGTGGTTTTGAGTTTTTTGTCTCTTAGCTTTACCATCCTAGTGAATACTTGGCTTGTAGAGCCAGAGGAGGGCAAGCTATGGTCTGTCTGCAGTGGTTGCCTCTTCTCCACAAGAGATGTTGCTAGCAGGTAGCCCCACCTCTACCTTCAAGCATGAGAAGGGATTTCCTGAGTCTCCCCAGAGACATTACTCTTCTGATGTGCTGCCGAGCGCCTGCTACCCTCCCCACCCGTCAAGAGAGATAAGCAGACTACGTCCCTTCACTCCTTTTCCTCCTGCTTGGCACCTCTACTACCAGGGCCACTTGTTGAACCCCCATTCACCTGCGTCATAGAAAGGGCTCTGTACCTCTAAGCAACAGAGCAAGGCTGGGTGTTATAGTGTTGATGGTTCCAATCTCTGACTACTAGAGCAGCAGTGACACCAAATATTACATTGTTGCCAACTTCTTCTTCTGTGCTGATGACTTCAGCATTGATTTTCACTGCTTGTGGACTCAAGTTCTTGAAGCCTGCTGACGAGCACAGATGTCAGTGCCCTTCATTCCATTATCATTGTGGAGCATGTTGGCATTCAAGACCTTGGTGCCAGAACCATTCTTTCTGCCTGACACTCCCAGTTTTGAGACCTTTAGATCTGCCAAGTCTTCCAGTACCAGGAAACAGGTTGTGGTCCAAAAAATAGTGTGTGGATTTTTTTCTGTGCCTTTCCCCTGTTACTCCGTAATCATGACATTTTTACAGAAAGCAAAATAGAGCAAGGCGAAGGTCTTTTAGTCCCCTGTTGACCCACACAGACTTTTTCTCTTGGTGTTACCTCATCTGTTAGAAAAGTGTCTTTTCCTCATATCTGTCATCACCCATTTGGGAAGCCTCACTTGGATCATTAATCCATCAGATTTGACTGTGTGGTATCTACTTTTACCATAATGGCTGGGGACCCATTGTACTTGGTTGGGGATGGTCTAAGTCCTCATAGCTTTTAGAAGTTAGATACTAGAAAAAATGTCAGAGCAAATGGACAGTTTTCTGTTTGAGCAACTAACTAAGCCACAAGAACCATTTTCTACCCTTATTTCTTTTCTTGGCTAGTATCTTTGACAAGAACTGTAGTTGCCTTACAATCAGAATCCAGTTAGCTGCTTTTATATTTTGACCAGATCATGCAATCTTCCTTCATAGCACCTCTAAAAGTTCATAGAGCATTTCTTAAAGAAGCTTTTCTATTAAGACTCCCACCCACCCCTTCTCTCCCCCACCTTTTAGAAGCTGCACTCTGGCTTGGGACTGAATTTTTTATGGGAAACTTTTCTTCTTCCTTTTGAATCTGCATCCAAAGAATACCTCACTTTTTGTCATGGAAAATTTTTTTTTTTGTAGCAATCACTTCAGCTAGAAGAATTTTTGAACTGCAAGCTCTGTCCTCTAGATTGCCATGTATAACTGCACAAATCCACATTTAATGTCAAATGCAGTGATTAGAAATTAAATTCATCTAGCCAGCACCGGTGGCACCGAAGAGTAAAACCCTGACTATGACTTGGGTGACCAGAGTTTGTTTGGCAAGGTAAGAGTCTATTGGAACAGGCAGGAAGGATGGCAATGAGTGGATGCTACTGGCTTGCTCGCTCATCCTTGGGGAGAGGGAGAAGTGGCTGTGGCTTGCAGAAGCACTAGGTGTTGTTCCCACGGAGTGTGGGACTGTGGAACTTTGCAGCAAGTGCTGTCATAGTGCATATGCATGTGGCAACGGCTTTAACTTGCAGTGCTCCAAAAGTTGTTGAGGGGGAGTATGTGCTCCACCTGGGGGATGAGCCTGTCACTCTGCAGGACCACCAAGCTCTGGCTCCATACCACCTGACTCTTGCTGCAATGAATGGATTGGCCAACAGGGCTCTCACCTAGGCTGAGAATGCCTGGCTTTCTCCCCACAGTAGGAATGGACCTATTTGGTGCAGGTAGAGGAGCCATCAGCTAAAGTCCAGTGAGACCCCCCCCCCCCAAAAAAAAAAGTCTCAGACAATTGTCAGACCATTAACCTCCCAATTTTCTTTTCCTGGTACTCAAAGTTGAGAACTTGTTTTGCTTAGATGCACTTTATAATTTATGTTCTTTTGTAGACGGAACAAATGATATTGGGAAGGAGATCAACTTTAATTTTCTTTGTTCACCTTAGAGTGGGACAACGTTTGCAAGGTTAGACTGGTTCTGTTGGCTCTCAAAATACATTTTGCTTTGTTGCAAAAAATACAATACTTTGTCTAACAATCCCAACGCACATTCAGTTTAGGGCAATGTCTACTTCTCTAGCTTTCTTTACAAATGCTGCTCTGGTGATAGCCTATATAGCAGCCATAGAACTTCCTTTCATACTTTAGCTAGACACTATAAGCTGTTTGTGATCTCAGTGTCCAGGTCTGCCTTCAGAGCTACTATAGTGAGAAGCCTTTTCTTGATGTTACCTATGAGTTATGCTGTTCCACTGTTGTTGAAGTATATGGACTAGACCATGTAAGATACAAAAGGTATGTATTTAAAACAATGTAGGCTCTCTCTGATAATACCCATGATTTTCAGCAGACCTGCTCTCCTTCACCCATTTCTTGTAGCCCTCATGTAGATAGTTCTGTAGGATCTTTTATTGTTTTTGATTATGAGAATGCTTTTGTTTCTAATTGCAGAATGAATTTGGAGTGGAGAGGGAGACAAAGGAGTGTTATGTGAGCAAGGAGTGAAGTTTTAGAGCCATGGAAAGTCTTAGAGGTGCTGAGCAACTGTTGGCTGCAGCTGCCAGTCCTTTGGTTGAAGTGCACAGATGGCAGATCTTGAAGCTCTGACATTATAAGTACATAACTAATTTGCTCATTTTTTCCAGTCTGCAGCTAACTTTCCTTTCTTTGTTATAGCTCGTTTGTATTCCTGCCTTGAACAGATGAGAGAGGTGCTTGGTGATTCTGTGTCAGAACAAGAAATGACTGAAGCAGTTTTGAAGTGTAACTTCAGTGCCCAAGAAGCTTTGGATATGGTATTTAGCCAAAACAATACAGCACGTGGTTCAAGGGCAAAGAATCAGACTGCTTTATCTAGTGGAAAATCAACAAAAGGTATATTTTTTCAATGATTTTCTATGGTGGCATAATGTCAGATGTTATGTAGTCCTAATCTCGCCTACATTCTTACCCGTGGGTTCGGAGCCAAATATCGGCTCCGACTCAGCCGATTTTACTAGCTCAAAGTCTTTCATTGGCTGGGCTAAGCAGGTATCCCATGGTGCACTGCTCCATATCCCTAGATCTCTTTTGCCGCTCGTGTAGCTCGGATGTGGTCTCGCTTGGCTGTGGCTAAGTACCCCCTTTTTTCTTGTCTTAAGAAAATTTTGATTCCTATCAAAAGCTATTTTCATAGCTATTTGTCTAAGTTTGTTGAAAATTGAGATTGTTGTGGGGTATCCCACTGACTGTTCCCTCGGGCTTGGCCCGTTTCAGTTAGAGGGCCTAGTTCTCCTCCTTTTGCCTTCTGTGTGAGTACGACCTAGACCGTTTAAGTTAGAGGTTTGGGTTTCCCTTTCCTTGTGGTTTTTTCAATCCCCTGTTGAGAGTTTGTACTTGCTCTTTGGTGTGTGTTTGATCTCTGTTTTTAGTGTTGGTTACCGTTTAGCGTTGTTCCCGCTTTTGTAGAGTGAACGCTTGTGTGTTCTTCTCAGACTTGGTTTTGCATTGTTGGCTTAGTAGTTAAGAAGTCTAAGGATCCCAAGGAGCACAAACCTTCGGGTTTCAAAAAGTGCTCTACATGTGGGTACAAAATGTCCATTACCGATGGGCATTCCATTTGTGTCTATTGCCTGGGAACCATCCATCTGCAGGAATCCTGCAGTTTTTGTCATGCGTTCAGTCCTAGAGTTCTCCAAGAAAGAAAAGAATAAGCTAATTTTAAAGGGACTCTTGAAACCCTCTTTTGAAGAGGCTATGGATTCATCTTCCAGTGGAAAGTCAAAATCTGGCAAGTCAAAAAAGAGATCTCCGGCTCAGTCAGCTTCATCGGAGCTTCTGGAGAAAATCTTAAAAACTGCATCGACCTCCTCAGCTCCACTGTCCTCGGGGCCGCAGGAAGTGTCGGTATTGACGGAACTGGCATCGGCTCCAATTTTATTGGTACATCTTAGGAGCCGATCGCCCAGTCTCAGACCAGCTTCTCCCGAGAGGAGATCTCATTCTCCATCCCTGTCTTCCAAATCCTCCAGGACCCTTTCGGATGTGGATGTTGATAGGGTGGTTCAGAGGCTCCTCCAGTCACTGGTTTTGGCAAAATTGTTTTCGGCTCCGGGCCAGTCGGCTCCGGAGCCCGTCCCGACCCCGTCTTTGATCATTCCTCCTCCGAGCGCATCTCTGTCTTAGGAGCCGGAGTGTTCTGCTCCATGTGATGTTTCTAGGCTGGCTTCAGTGCCCCATTTGGCTCCATCGGTACCGGCATCGGCTCCGACCCCGTCGGCTCCGTCCTCGGGGTTCAGGACTCTGGATTCTTCGGTCGGGCCCGAGGGGGACATCTCGGGACTTATTTTGGTCCCCAGCCTCCCTCTCGGTGCATCGACTCTGGGAACTCCAACCCCCGTCATGGTCTCGGAGGCTGGTCGCTTCTTGGATTCGGGGGGGGGGGCGGCCTTCGAGGCTATGCGGACCGCGCTGGCCAGATCATCAGCTACATCAGGCGGGTCGATCACTCTGTCCCCCACCACTCCGGTGAGAGCTTCTGATCACCACCCATCCATGGACAGCAGAGCACCAGGGCCTAGGG
The DNA here is from genome assembly GCF_019279795.1 of Protopterus annectens. Taxonomy (NCBI): domain Eukaryota; kingdom Metazoa; phylum Chordata; order Ceratodontiformes; family Protopteridae; genus Protopterus; species Protopterus annectens. The sequence continues at coordinate 499,522,029 of NC_056726.1, read as the reverse complement.
ATACCCCCACGAGTGGTCTCCAAATTTCTGAGGGTCCCTCAGAGTTCGTGCCTGAGGAGCCCCCCAGAAAGAAAACGTGCAAGAGGAAGCACATAGACTCCCAGGATGAGTCCCTCACCTCTGATACTGACCTCGAGGATTCGGAGGGGTCCCCCAAGTCATCCTCTGATGATGTTTCCTTCTCCGATGTCCTGGAGATACTGAAACAAAGAGGTGACTGGCCGTCCAAAGACCCTTCCGAGGAGGAGTCAGTATTCCTTAAGGCATTTCATGCTCAGCCCTCCACCTCCTGGGTGTCTCCACCCTTTGACGAACTCCTTGACCTGATTTGTCGAAGAGTGTGGGAAAACCCTGATTCTGTGGAGCCTGTACCCAGGCGTCCCAACAAGTTTCTTTCTGCCCCCAGGGCAAAGAATTTCTGTCTAAAGGAGTCCCTGTAGATGCCATGGTGGTGGCGGCAGCCACTCAGAAGGAAGTAGCAGAGTCTTCTTCATCTGTCCATCCTCCTAACAAGGAGTCTAGGACCATGGATCGGTACGGGAAGCATACCCTCTAATCAGCAAGCTTTACCTTACGGTTTCTGAATTACCTGTCTCACTTCACTCGGCTCCAGAGAGATCTCCTCAAGGAGTTAGGAGATACTCTTGCAGGTAACGTTCCTGAGGCGGTGGCTCAGACGGTTAACACCCAGGTCTCTACCCTCAACTCCATTGTTAACTCATCCATGTGACTCATTTCGTATGCAGCCGAGGGCGCGAGTAGGGCAGCAAGCTCAGGGGTCGCACTTAGAAGGCAAGCCTGGCTGCCCCTGTGTCACTTTGCGGAGGCCTTCAAGTCTTTCTTCACTGACGCCCCCTTTGATCGTTCCTCTTTGGGACCAAAGTGAAAGACACCCTCACCAGGTGCGGGCAAGAGGGAAAGGCCCTGTCTGCCGTAGGGGTCCGTTTTTCCCTTCCTTCTAGGCCTTATCCCAAGGCCCAGCGGGGGGGGGGGGGGGATGTGGTTCAAGAAATCACAGAGGTTTTTTCCTGCCGCACAAGGTGAACCCTCCTCCAGAGACCAGGGAGGGGGGGCTTATTCAGGGAGACGTCGCTCCAGAGGCAGAGGGGGCCCCCACAATTCTGGAGACTGCGATTCCTTTCGTGGCTCTCCATACCCTCGTTCCTGAGGGTGTGCCCGGCTGCGCTTATCCGGAGCCAGTCGGGGGTCGGATTTCGTTATATCCGGAAGCCTGGGAAAGCATTACCCAGGACCGATGGGCATTACGGATAATTTCTGGAGGTTATCTCATTCCACTTACATCAGTCCCCCCACCAGTCAGAAAAATCCCAGACGATCCACCCAGTCAAAGGGATCAAGCAGCCTTAGAGGTCTCAAAGCTGCTAGAAAAAGGAGCCAATCCAGCGTGTCCCCTCAGACCAAATCGGATTAGGGACTTACTCAAGATTCTTTTTGGTGCCGAAAAGAACAGAGGACCTGAGACCCATACTAGATCACAGCCAACTGAACAACTACGTACACAAGTCCAAGTTCCATATGGTCACACTGCAATCGATTCTCCCATTGTTGGGAGAGGAGGTATGGATGTGCTCCATCGACCTCAAGGATGCTTACTACCATGTAAAAATGGACAGGGCATCCAGGAGTCGCCTACGCTTCCGGCTGGGAGCCAGTCATTTCCAGCTTCGAGCTCTGCCCTTTGGTCTCGCCACAGCCCCCAGGGTGTTCACCAAGTGTATGGTGGTGGTGACGGCTCACTTGAGACGTCAGGGATTCCAAGTGTTTCATATCTGGACGACTGGCTCCTTACCGCCCCCACCATGCATCAACTAGTTCAAACCAGGGACGCTACCATCACTCTGTGTCACCAGTTGGGTATAACAATAAATTGGGAAAAATCTGCTTTTTTGCCCTCGCAGCGTGTCACCTTTATAGGAGGCAGAATTAGACACCATTCGAATGCGAGCATTCTTACCCCAGGAAAGGATCAGAGTCTTAAAACAACAGATACACATGCTGATGCCCCTGAGACAAGCAAAGGCAAGATGGGTTCTCCAGGTCCTAGGGACCATGGCAGCAACAGTCAGTGTTGGTCCCTCTAGCGAGATTGCACATGAGAATTCTCCAATGGCTTCTCTTTGTTCAATGGTCTCTCCAAAGACTTCCATTGTCTCATCCCATCTTGCTCACGGACAAATGCAAGCAGGACCTCGGTTGGTGGCTGTGCAACAACAATTTGGACGGGGGAAGGCCCTTCGTTCCACCCATCCCGGTGACCACGGACGCCTCCCAGATTGGGGGGGGGGGAGCATTATCTTGGCAGGACAGTCCAAGACACATGGCAAGAACACGAGATACATCTGCATATAAATGTCCTAGAGATGAGAGCAGTGCTACTTGTGCTGCAGGCACTTCAGAGTGTTCTTCCTCTAGGGACTATTGCGATACACTCAGACAACATGTCAGTAGTGTGGTATCTAAACAAGCAAGGGGGAACCAGGTCTTACCCTCTGTGCAGAGAGGCTGTGCAAGTGTGGCATTGGGCAGTAACTTCTCAATGGTTTCTGATGGCAACGCACATTCTGGGGAGGTCCAACATGATTGCGGACAGGCTAAGCAGAGCTATTCTGATGCCTTACGAGTGGTCCCTGAATCGCCTGGTTGCAGAGCGAATCTTCAGCAGATGGGGTTAGCCTTGCTGCGACCTTTTTGCCAGCCCCCTCAATGTGAAATGCAGCAACTACTTCACACTGATCCCCCCCCCCACAGGGGGAGTCACCCAAGGATGCTCTGGTTCACGATTGGCCCTCCGGTCTGCTCTATGCTTTCCCTCCGTTTCCCTTGCTGTCAGAGTTGATTCAGAAAGCGCAGTCCTTGGGAAGCAGAATCATTCTGATTGCTCCACACTGGCCTTGCCAAGTTTGGTTTCCCTTTCTTCAGCAACTCATTGTGGATACTCCTTGGACTCTGGACCCTCAACCAGATTTACTGACACATATGTCGGGTCAGTTCCACCCCTCCCTGATGACCCTCCGGTTGACAGCCTGGCTACTCCACTTCCATCGTTAGTCAGACTTCATAATTTTTCACCAGAAGTGGTTCATATATTATCGTCCTCTCATAAACCATCCATTAGAAAGATTTATTCTAGTAAATGGAAAAGGTTTTCTATCTGGGCACATACCAGAGGCATTGATCCTTACACAGCTCCAATTGTTTCAGTCCTGGAGTTTTTGTCTTTGCTTTTCCATCAGGGCTCCGCATCAGCCACCATCAAAGTTCAACTGGCAGCGATCTCTAATTTTCATGTAGCGAATGAGCCTAGCCTCATGGCACATAGAATATGCAAGGCGCTCCTGAAGGGTACTCTGTTGCTCCGTCCCCTGGTGTCCGAACCAATCATGCCTTGGGATCTCAATTTTGTTCTACAAGCCCTTACTGTACCACCTTTCGAGCCGGCAGCTACCTGCGAATTGAAATTCTTGACCTGGAAAACAGCCTTCTTAACAGCAATCACTTCAGCAAGGCGAGTTTCAGAAATTCAAGCCCTCTCTATCAAACCTCCATACTTAATCTTCCATAAAGACAGGGTCTCTCTTAGACCAAACCCTTCGTTCCTTCCTAAAGTGGCTTCCGTGTCTAATCTAAATCAATCCATTGAGTTGCCTGTATTCTTTCCCCACTTTTCTAACAAGGCAGAATTTAGATTTCACCAGTTGGATATACACAGACAATTATGCTTCTGTCTGCACCGAACAAAAGATATCCGGAAGTCTGACCAACCTTTTGTTTCCTTTTCGGAAAACCGAATGGGGTCCCCGGTTTCCAGGGTCACCCTGTCTAGATGGATATCTAGTTGTATCTCTTTCATTTATCAAGCAGAAGGTAAAGATCTGCCATTTCCGGTCAAAGCTCACTCTACTCGGACTGTTTCCACATCCACAGCCTATCAAGCTAGATTGTCAATGGATGATATATGTGCTGCAGCTACTTGGGCTTCTGACACATTTGTTTCTCATTACAAATTGGACGTGATCTCCAGGGGCAGGTCTTCCTTTGGCTCCACAGTTCTTAGGAGCATTTTCCTATGAGCCACCCAGGATGTAGGTGCTAGGGACGCTGTCCCACGGGTAAGAATGTAGGCGAGATAGGACTACATAACATCAAGAAGATGTTCATCGTGTGACACTGCTGCAGTCATTACACTTGGGTTATCCTGCCGTCAGGCGGTTCCCCAGCCGGCCTGAGTTCCAAAGTCTTGGTCCGGCGTCGGTTGCTGTCGCCTCCTCCCTGACGTCAGTGCGACAGGGGTATATAAGATGCAGCCGACGCCATTTTCTTCAGTCTTTCTTGCCACGCGGTGCCCGAAGCAAAAGCAGTTCGCAAGTGCCGGTCGGCCTACTCCTGAGATTTTCATTCCGAATCCAGAACCGAAGTCTTCTACAAAGCTAAGTACCCCGTTGGGGAAACTTTTTCTTGCCTCAGACCGATGTCAGTAAAAGTTAATAACTGTATTTCTTGGGGGAAGCAAATACCTCATAAGGATTTCCATTCTTATTGTATCCCGTGCCTAGGCCCAGACCACGACGTTACTGGTTGTCGGTTTTGTGCTAGGTTTAATAAACGCACTATTAAATGTCGGTTTGATTTTGACCGACATTACTTTGGCAGAAAATTTAATGATACCATGCCGTCGGAACTTCCGATGAACGGTATTCATAAAAAGCGCAAAGACAAGGACAGGCATCCGAGGCCCAAAACTGATGACGAAGCCTCTTCTAGGCCAGTCACCGGTTCTCCGGTTTTTAAGCCTCCTTTAAAAACTAAGAAACAAGTACAAGTACAGCATTCTCCTGGACAGGCCTCCATGCCTAAGAAACAAATGCTCAAAATGGCCGAAGACCTAATCACTCTGATCAGGGGGTCCCATCCCCCACCTGGTAAAAGGCCTAGACAGGATGCAGATTATGATTCATCCGACCAGGTGTCCATTTCCTCAGATTCATCCTCAGACCTGGGATATTCTTTACCCCCTTATGAGGATTCTGATGCTGAGGAATCTATTCCATCAGCCTCTCCGCCTGAGGACTGCTCCTTTGTGGAAACCTTACATACCATGAGGGAGCATTTCCATTGGGAAGGCCAGGATTGCTCAGAATCCAAGAAAAGGCTCAGAGACTTCCTATTATTACCTCAACACAGACCCCTTGCTATTCCGCCAGTGCTAGATATTGTGGATGATGTGTATACTGAATCCAGCTTAAATCCTGATTCCTTACCTCCAGCTCCAGTTAAACCTGACAGATATTACAGAGTCCCTGACTCTCACAAATTTCTGTATAAAAGCCCTGTTGCTGATCCTGAAACTATTTCTCAGGGACCCAAAGGGGTTAAGGCCTCATCAGCAAAGAACCCAGTTCCCTCTGACAGATTCCAGAGCACTAGACAGATGGGGAAAGAAAGTATATACGTCTGCAACTTTAGCAGTGAGAGCCTTAAATTGCCAGTTTCACATGCTAAAATATCAGCAATTTTTGATGTCTCATTTGAAACAAAAAAAGCTTCCAGATACAGATCCTCCTAATTTTAAAGAAATGCAGGATTTATTGCATGCAGCTGAACAAGTGGGAAAGCATACTTTGCAATGTGGTTTTGATTCTTTAGAGGCCTCATGCAGAGCAGCAGTTACAAGCTCTGTCGTTAGAAGACATGCATGGTTAAAAGAACATACATTGTTAGATCATGTTAAAACTAAATTACTGGATGCACCTTTACAGCAGGATGTTTTATTTGGAGTTAAGGCAGAAGAGGTATGAAAGAAAATGGAGGATAAGGCAAAATCTATGAAAACAGTGGAGGATTTCTTACAGGTTCAACCTCCTCAATTTAGTAGAAACTGGCCAGCAAAGAATTGGTCCTTTCCAGTTATGGACAGACCTCAAAGGGGCAGATACAGACGGCCAAGAGGTAGAGGTCAACCACAAGGTCCTTACAGGCCTTGACAATGGGGTGCATCAGGCCAGAAAGAAGGGGAAGATAGACACCAACCATATAAAAAACAGCCCCAATGACTTCCCACTCCAGCCGCCAAACAACTCACTCTTGGCAGCCCCCTTGGGAGGAAAACTGGTACTTTTCTATCACAATTGGCATATGATCACCCAAGACAAATGGGTTCTCCATATTTCAAAAGGTTACAGGATGTTCATCGTGTTACCCTGCTGCAGCAGTCATCACACTTGGGTTATCCTGCCGTCAGGCGGTCCCGCAGTCAGCCAGAGTTCCAAAGTCTTGGTCCAGCGTCAGCTGCTGTTGCTTCCTCCCTTACGTCAGTGCCCCAGGGTTATAGAAGAGGCATCCGACACCATTTTCTTCAGTCTTTCTTGCCGCGCGGTGCCCGAAGCAGAAGCAGATGTTCTTCATCTCACATTGCTGCAGTCCTAACACTTGGGTAGTCCGCTGTCCCTCGGTCGGCCCGAATATCAGAGTATAAGGCTGACGTCGGTCAAGGCGCATTTGACTGACATCAGAACGTCAGGGTACAAATGCGCATGACCGACGTCATATCCTCAGTCTTTTTTGCCGCATGGTCCGATGCAGAAGCAGTGTTGCAAGTGCCGTTCGGCGTTCTGAAATTTTTCAATTGGAGTTTCAGACCGAAGTCAGAGTTGGTTAAATACCCGTTGGGGAATATTTTGTTTTTCTTGCCTCAGTGGTTTACCGGATGTCAGAAAAAGTGAATAACTGTATTTCTTGTGGGAAACAGATACCGCATAGGGATTACCATAATTTGTGTATACCTTGTTTAGGACCTGAGCACGACGTTGTTGGATGCCGCTTTTGTGCTAGGTTTAATAACGCACTATAAAGCGGAGGTTGGATTGTGCAAGGTTGGTCTTTGGGAAGCGGTGCAATTACAAAATGCCGTCGGATGCTCCGGCCGCTTCCTCAAAGAAGCGCAAGGACAAGGCAGTTAAACCTAGGTTAGAGGAGTCGTCCAACCGGACGCCAGTTCTTTAGAGGTGTCAGTGGAACCGGTGGTTCCGACGGAGGCCTCTCTGGAGTCCCAGGGAGAAACTTTGATTTTACAGGATGTGGCCTCCCAGGAGGCAGGGCAGGCTGTAGGGGCTTCTCAAGTAACTGTACTCCCTCCCTTCCTAAGGGGTCTAGGCCCTCTCTTTCTACTTCCAAGGCTTCTCCTAGAGGCAGGTCTAGTTTAGCTTCTGTGGGTGTCACTCCCAGTTCTTCAGGTGCTGTGCCCAAGAAGCACATGCTCAAAATGGCAGAGGATTTAATTACTTTAATTAGAGGCTCTATGCCCCCTCCTGATAAGAGGCCTAGGATGGAACCTGTGTTGGGAGATTATGAGCAGGCTTCGGATGTGTCTGAGTCTTGGCTGAAGACTTGCAGGAGTATTCTCATTATTCTGATTCTGATGTGGATGATTCTACTCCTTCTGCTTCTCCTCCTGAGGATTTTTCTTTTCAGAGACCCTTCACTCCATGAGAGAGCATTTTAAATGGGAAGGTCAGGATTTCTGATTCCAGGAAAAGGCTTAGGGAATTTTTGTTTTACCCCAGCATAGGCCTTTAGCTATACCTCCTGTTCTGAATGTGGTGGAAGATGTGTTTGCAGAGGCTTCTCTTAATCCTGATTCTTTGCCTCCTGCTCCTGTTAAACCAGATAGGTATTACAGGGTGCCTGAAGCGCATAAGTATCTTTTTAAGAGCCCTAGGGCAGACCCAGAAACTGTTAGCCAGGGTCCTAAGGGTGTTAAGGCTTCTGTTGTCAAGAATCCGGTTCCTGCAGATAAAGAGGCCAGGGCCTTGGATAGATGGGGAAAGAAAGTTTATACTTCTTCCACTCTAGCCATGAGAGCTTTGAATTGCCAGTTTCACATGTTGAAATATCAAAATTATCTCCTTTCTCAGTTGAAATCTAAGGTTGATGCTCTAGCGGAAGGTATTGACTGTAAAGAGTTACAAGATTTAGTGCATGTTTCTGAACAGGTGGGTAAGCATTCTTTGCAATGTGGTTTTGATGCTGTACAGGCCTCGTCTAGGGTGGCTGCCACTGGGTCAGTTCTTCGCAGGCATGCCTGGCTGAGGGATCAAAATTTATCTGACCATGTTAAAACTAGGATTTTGGATGCCCCTTTGCAATCTGATGTCTTGTTTGGTTCTCCTGTTGAGGCAGTTTTAAAGAAAATGGAAGACAAAGCTAAGTCTATGCAGACTGTTAAAGATTTTTTGCAGGTTCAGCCTCCAAAGTTTAGTAGAAATTGGCCTACTAAAGGGTGGACGTATCCTTCTTATGATTCCCAGTCTAGGGGTAGATCTAGACGTGGCAGGGGCAGAGGTCAGGGCTCTTTTAGGCCCAGAACAGGGAGTTCTCCTGCACAGTCTTCGAGTGAGGGCAGGGGTCAGTCCTTTCGTAAACAGACCCAATGACCTACCTTTTCAGCTGCCAGAACCTTCTCGCCTGGCAGCACCTTTGGGAGGAAGGTTGGCACTTTTCAAAGAAAATTCTAGTTTGATTACCCAAGACAAATGGGTACTGGATATCATACATCACGGTTACAGGTTTTATTTCCATACCTTGCCTCCCTTCAAAGGCATGCCAGACATTCCTCCTCAACAAAGAATAGAGGCTCACAAGCAAATTTCACTGCTACTCCAAATAGGGGCCATACAGCCGGTTCCTATGCCAGAAAGGGGCCTAGGATTTTATTCTCGCCTGTTCCTAGTCCCAAAGAAGGGGAACACGTGGAGACCAATTTTGGATTTATCTATCCTCAACACTTATCTGGACATTCCCAAGTTCAAGATGTTGACGTTGCAGCAGCTTTTACCTCTGCTGGGCAAAGATCATTGGATGGTAACTTTGGATCTCAAGGAGGCTTACCTTCATGTTCCTATCAGACTAAGTTGCAGGAAGTATCTGCGTTTGGGAGCTGTGACTTCTCACTATCAGTTCTCTGCATTGCCCTTTGGCTTATCTACTGCCCAGAGTGTTCTCGAAAGTTCTGGCTCCAGTGATAGCTTTCTTCAGGCTAAAAGGAATACAGATCTATCCTTATTTGGACGACTGCCTGATTCTGGCTCAAGGAAGGGAAGAGCTTCTTCATCATTTGGAATATGTGATAGCAGTGCTAAGATGCCTGGGGTATTCTGTGAGCGAAATAAAGTCCAGTCTAGTACCCTCTCAAGACATGTGCTTTCTGGGTGTGAGACTGAATACAGCATCCCAGATGGCCTTTTAACCCCGGACAAACAAAAGAGTCTATCCCTTTACTTCCATCAGCTATCTCATCAGTCCGGGCTGACTGCAAGGACAGTCCTTCAAGCCTTAGGGTTCATGGCATCTTGTATTCTGGTGCTTCCCAATGCCAAACTGCATATGAGGAAGCTACAATGGTATCTCAAAAATCTGTGGACACAGCACTGCCAGGATCTGGACACTGTCATTCAAATAATACCTTGCATTCAAAAGGAATTTTTGTGGTGGGCTCAGGAATGTCACCTAAACAAGGGACTCTCTGTGACCCGGCCAGAGGCGAGTCAGATTTTAACAACGGATGCCTCAGACATAGCTTGGGGAGCTCATCTAAATGGAAAGTGGATACAAGACAAGTGGCCTGCCAGACTACAACATCTACATATCAACATGAAGGAGATGTTAGCAGTCCAGTTTGCATTAATAGCTTTCAAGGATTTACTTCTTCCAGGGCAGGTGTTGATTCTAACAGACAACACAACTGTCATGTGGTACATCAACAAGCAAGGGGGAACACATTCTTATCCTCTATGCAGGCAAGCAATGATTTTGTGGGAGACTGCTCTCAGTTTACAACTAAGTCTTCAGGCAAGGTTTCTGCCGGAGCACAGAACTCCTTAGCAGATGTGTTAAGCAGACAAATCATGGATCCCCACGAGTGGAAACTGGATCTTCATGTATTTCAGAAATTGACAGTGTCCTGGGGAACTCCAGACATAGATCTGTTCGCTTCTCCACTAAACCACCAGCTGCCAAAGTTTTGCACAAAGCGGTTTCATCCCACAGCTTGGAAAGTGGATGCTCTTTCTTTCAGTTGGAAGAATCTTCATGTGTATGCCTTTCCACCTCTGCCTCTCCTCCCAAAGGTACTTCTGAAGGTCAGACAGGACAAGCCAAGGATGATTTTGATAGCTCCAGATTGGCCTCGACAGCACTGGTACCCACTACTGAGAAGTCTAGTACAGAAGCCTCCATGGCCTTTGCCTTTGATTCCACATCTGTTGTCCCAGGAGGACAGTCATTTGCTCAATGTCAAACTTCACTCTCTTCACCTAACAGCATGGCATATTCTGTTTTAAACCATAGAGGGTCTCAACTTCCACAACAAGTTTTGAATGTGATTTTGGAAGCTAGAAGGCCTAGTACAAGGAAAGTGTACGCAGATAAATGGAAGAGATTTTTATTTTGGAGTGCAGCTAAGGATTTGGATGTTTCTGAGCCTGATTTAAGTGTGGCTCTTCAATATCTTACTGAGTTATTGGACAAAGGTTTGTCCTTCTCTTCTATTAAGATTCATGCTGCAGCAATTTCAGCTCACTACGATTGTGACCCACCATTGTTTTCTCATCCTTTATTCAAGCAATTTCTTAGAGGGGCAAAGAATATAAGACCCCCACGAAGAGCTCCTACTCCTGCTTGGGATCTCAATTTTGTGTTGGAGAAACTCACTCTACAACCTTTTGAGCCTGCAGCTACTGCCGAGTTGAAATATTTGTCATGGAAGACTGCTTTTTTGTTGGCCATTACCTCTGCAAGAAGGGTTTCTGAATTGCAGGCCCTTATGGCAGTTGAGCCTTTCTTAATTTTCCACAAGGATAGGGTATCTTTACGTACTAATCCTTCCTTTATGCCTAAACTGGTTTCTAGTGTGGCTTTAAACCAAACTATTCATTTGCCTACTTTTTATGCAAATCCCCAAAATAAAGGGGAAAAGATTTTGCACACTTTAGATGTTCACAGGCAGTTGCGATATTATTTGGACAGAACTAAAGGGTTCAGACAGTCTCAGCAGTTATTAGTTTCTTTTGCTTTGTGCTCTCAGGGCAAGCCCGTGTCAAAACAAACTATTTCTAAGTGGATTGGATTTTGCATTGCTTTCTGTTATTCCCATCATGGCAAAGAGATTCCAGCCGGGATTAGACCTCATTCCACTAGGGCTACTGCCACTTCAACAGCTTTTGAGGGGTGGCTACTAAGGATATTTTGGAGGCAGCCACTTGGAGTTCAGTGCATACCTTCTCTAGGCATTACCACCTTCCATTGTACTCTAAATCCAGGGCTGGTTTTGCCACTGCTGTGTTGCAGGGCATTTTGGCAGCTCCTGCTTCATTATAGTTTAGCCATCCTCCCTTACCTCTGCTTTGGGATTCTACCCAAGTGTTAGGACTGCAGCAATGTGAGATGAAGAACATAGTACAGTTTTGTACCTACCATAAATGTAGATGTTCAAAGATCCACATTGCTGCAGTCCAATTTACCCTCCCTCCTTCCCCTCTGTTGTTTGAGGTGGTTGTGTGGGTTGGGTTATCCATCTGAGGTATATTGCATTTTGTATATTGCATTTTGTATATATTGTATATATTATACATATTTTTGGTGTTAGGCTAGTTGGTTGTTTAGTTGTGGTCTATGGGTTTTGACCTTTCCTTTTAGGGTCTTCTGACATCTGGGGCAAGAAAAGACTGAGGATATGACGTCGGTCATGCGCATTTGTACCCTGACGTTCTGATGTCAGTCAAATGCGCCTTGACCGACGTCAGCCTTATACTCTGATATTCGGGCCGACCGAGGGACAGCGGACTACCCAAGTGTTAGGACTGCAGCAGTGTGGATCTTCGAACATCTACATTTATGGTAGGTACAAAACTGTACTTTCGCTAGTGCCGGTCAGCCGACACCTGAGATTTTCGAATCGAATTTCAGTCCGAAGTCTTCAGTAAAGCTTAGTACCCCATTGGGGAAAGTTTTCTTGCCTCAGTCCGATGTCAGAAAAAGTTAACAATTGCATTTCTTGTGGGAAGCAAATACCTCATAAGGACTTCCATTCTTATTGTATTCCTTGCCTAGGCCCAGTCCACGACGTCACAGGTTGTCGGTTTTGTGCTAGGTTTAATAAATGAACTATCAAATGCCGTTTTGACTTTGCACGGCATTACTTTGGTAGGAAATTTAATTATATCATGCCGTTGGAGCATCAAACGACCGGCATGCATAAAAAATGCAAGGATAAGGACAGGCAGCCTAGAACCAAGCTAGACTACGAGGCCTCTGCTGTGCCTGTAGCCGGTTCTCCGGTTCTCAGTGAGGTGCCTACGCAGCCCCTGACGACCGCGGAAATGGAACCCCAGAGAGCTACAGATTCTCAGGTGGAGTGTACTAGGCCGTCGCAACCATCTTTATTAGGCCCTTCTGACACCGGAGCAGAAGGTGATCCCGGTGCAGTAGAAACGCCTTCGGTTTCAGAAGGTGTCTTCATACCGACTACACTCACCATTAAATCTTATGCTAAGCTAAAAACTCCATTAAAACCAAAAAAGACTGTACATCAGTCTCCTGTTCAAGGCCCCATGCCAGAAACAGATGCTTAAGATGGCTGAAGATTTGATTATCCTAATCAGGGGTTCCCATCCCCCTACTGATAAAAGGCCAAGACAAGAGGAGGATTATGCTTCCTCTGACCAGGTTTCTATTTCCTCAGATTCTTCTGAGGAAAGTACAGTGTTGTACCTACCATAAATGTAGATGTTCGAGTGTATATACTGCTGTAGTCATTACACTTGGGTTATCCTTCCGTCAGGTGGTCCCGCAGTCGGCCGATTCCCAAAGTCTTGGTCCGGCGTCTGTTGTCGTCGCTTCTTCCCTGACGTCAGTGCGACAGGGGGATAAAAGAGGCAGCCGACGCCATTTTCTTCAGTTTTTCTTGCCCCAGATGTGAGGTGCCCCCAACTAGGAAGGCAATACAAATAACTATGCAAAAATACCTTAGTAGATAAACAATAGTACTAGCTGTTAGCAAATACACCATATAGACATGCATCCAATAGATTGATGTACATGGAGTTATAACTAACACCCTGGTATGTAGAGGGGATGGTGGGAGGGTAACCTGGACTGCAGCAGTATATACACTCTAACATCTACATTTATGTTAGGTACAAAACTGTACTATGTTCATCGTGTTATACTGCTGCAGTCATCACACTTGGGTTGAATCCCAAAGCTATGGATGGGTGGCTGGTACTAAACTGGGTTAGGTGAAGCTAGGATGCCCTGCAGAACTGCAGTGGCAAAACCAGCTCAGGTTTTTCAGTATAATGGAAGGTGGTAGTGCTTGGTAAAGGTGTGCACTGAACTCCAAGTAGCTGCCTCCAGAATGTCCTTGGTTGGAACCCCCCTGAGAAAGGCTGCTGAGGTTGCTGTAGCCCTGGTAGAATGGGACCTAATATTAACAGGCACTGCTTTCCCATGGTGCGAGTAGCAAAAGCGGATACAATGTGCTATCCATTTGGAGATGGTCTGTTTTGAAATAGCCTTTCCTTGTGAACCTGCAGCATAGGATACAAAGAGTTGGTCAGTTTTTCTGAAGGTCTTTGTCTTATCCAAATAGTAACATAGCTGTCTGTGAATGTCCAAAGAGTGAAGGAGTCTTTCTCCTTTATTCTGGGGGTTTGGATAAAAGGTGGGTAAATGAGTGGTCTGATTCAAAGCCACACTGGATACTACCTTTGGCATAAAGGTAGGGTTAGTTCGTAAAGAGACTCTGTCCTGATGGAAAATGATGAAAAGTTCCACTGCCATAAGTGCCTGTAGATGTTCATCGTGCATACAGCTGCAGTAATCACAGATGGGTTCTCTGCCGTCAGGTGGGTCCTCGGTCGGCCGAATTCCAAAGTCTTGGTCTGGCATCGGTTGTCGTCGCTCTCCTCCCTGACGTCAGTGCGACAGGGGTATATAAGACACAGCCGACGCCATATTCTTCAGTCTTTTTTGCCGCGCGGTGCCCGAAGCAGAAGCAGTTCGCAAGTGCCGGTCGGCCAGCTCCTGAATTTACAAAAAATTGGAAACTGAAGTCTTCATTAAAGCTAAGTACCCCGTTGGGGAAATTTTTCTTGCCACAGACCGATGTCAGAAAAAGTTAACAATTGTATTTCTTGTGGGAAGCAAATACCGCATAAGGATTTCCATTCCCTCTGCATACCTTGTTTAGGCACAGACCACGATGTCTCCGGCTGTCGCTTTTGCACTACTTTCAATAAGCGCACTATTAAGCGTCGGGCGGAGTTCGCCCAACACTTTTTCGGTAAAGCCTTTGATTATAAAATGTCGGAGACTCTGACTACCGTTTTGTCCAAAAAACGCAAGGACAAAGACCGACATGCGAGGTCCGCGGTCCCCACCGACGCCACGCCAAAACCGGCTACACGTGGTCCGGTTCTCAGCGAGATGCCTATGCAGTCCCTGACTACCGACGACACTTCTTTGGCGGGGTCTTCTGTAACCAAGACCGCAGGTACCTCGGCCCATACCCAGACTACAACCACCGAAGCCACTGTGAGCGTTGAGCCTCCTAATGTGGACAGGTCCACTTCCACCCATGGTGTCTTTAGACCCTCATCTTCCTTTTCAATTAAAGCCTTTACTAAGTCCAAATCAGCCAGGCATCCCAAGAGGCCTGTTGCACAGGGCCCATCTCCAGGCCCCATGCCTAAAAAGCAGATGCTTAAAATGGCTGAGGATTTAATTACTCTTATCAGGGGTTCCCATCCCCCTCCAGACAAGAGACCCAGAGTGGAGGAAGATTCTCCCTCTTCGGATCAGGGCTCCATTTTTTCAGATCATTCTGATGTAGAGGAACACTCTTTCTCCCATTTTGAAGATTCTGATGCGGAGCAGTCCATTCCCTCTGTATCTCCTCCTGAGGATTTTTCTTTTGGGGAAACCTTGCACACCTTGAGGGAACACTTCCATTGGGAAGGCCAAGACTTTTCTGATTCTAAGAAAAGACTTAGGGAATTTCTTTTGTTACCTCAACACAGACCTCTGGCTATTCCTCCTGTCTTGGACGTCCTGGATGATGTTTATTCGGAGGCTCGCCTTAATCCGGATTCCCTGCCTCCTGCCCCAGTCAAGCCTGATAGGTACTACAGAGTTCCTAACTCTCACTAATTTCTGTACAAAAGCCATAATGCTGACCCTGAAACCATTTCTCAAGGCCCCAAGGGAATGAAGGCCTCTACTGCTAAGAATCCACTACCTTCCGAAAGAGAGTCTAGATCCTTAGAAAGGTGGGGAAAAAAGGTGTATACCTTGGCCACCGTAGCCATGAGGGCCTTAAATTGTCTGTTTCATATACTTAAATATCAGCAGTTTCTATTATCACAATTAAGTAATAAAATGTCTCAACCTGAAGAACCAGATTTGAAGGAGTTGCAGGGTATGATGCATTGTGCAGAACAAGTGGGTAAGCACACCTTACAATGTGGTTATGATGCCCTAGAGGCCTCAAGTAGAGCTGCTGTTACAGGATCAGTTATTCGTAGACATGCATGGCTTGGGGAACAAATCTTGCCTGATCATGTGAAAGCTAAACTATTAGATGCTCCTTTATAAAAGGATGTGCTATTTGGTACTAATGCTGAAGGAGATACTACGGAAAATGGAAGAAAAAGCCAAATGTATGCAATCTGTCAAAGCTTTTCTGCAGTTTCAACCACCACGTTTTTAGCAGAAATTGGCCTTCTAAAAACTGGTCCTTTCCAGACACGGACAAGCCCCAAAGAGGTAGATACAGGTGCTCAAGGGGCAGAGGACAATCACAAGGATCATATAGAGGCAGGCATTGGCAAACTCCAGCACCAAGAGGTGGCGAAGACAGTGCACAACAATACAGGAAACAAACCCAGTGACTTCCTCCTTTCCACGCCAAGCAAGTCTCAGCTGGCAGCACCTTTGGAAGGAAAGCTGGTATTATTTACAAGAAATTGGCATATTGTCACAACAGACAAATGGATCCCGGATGTTATAGACAGAGGCTACAGATTTCATTTTCACACTCTACCAAAAATGAGAGGCATGCCAAACCTGCCACACAATCAAAGGGCAGAGGCACAACTACAAATTTCAAAGATCATAGACATGAAAGCTATTCAAGAGGTACCTACTCACGAACAAGGCCAAGGTTTTTATTCCAGGCTATTTCTGGTACCAAGGAAAGGAACCGTCTGGAGACCCATTTTGGACTTATCCATCCTAAACACATTCTTACTCATACCAAAATTCAAGATGCTCACATTACAGCAGCTTCTTCCCATGCTGGGCAAGGAGTTTTGGCTGGTAACATTGGACCTCAAGGAGGCATACCTGCATGTCCCAATCAGACAAAGCTGCAGAAGATACCTCAGATTTCTTGCAGGTTCAATCCACTATCAATTCTCTGCATTGCCCTTTGGCTTATCTACTGCGCCCAGAGTATTCACGAAATGCCTGGCATCAGTAATTGCCTACTGCAGACTTCAGGGGATACAAATTTACCCTTATTTGGACGACTGCCTGATCCAAGCGGACAGCAAGCACATACTTCTGGATCATCTGGCTTATGCAGCACGGTTACTGAACTCTCTGGGATACACAATCAACAAAGAGAAATCCAGACTAACACCATCTCAGAAAATAATTTTCCTGGGTGCCAACTTGGACACAAACACCCAGATGGCCTATCTTTCACCAGAAAAACAGGGGCAACTAACTCAGTACTTCAAAATGCTAGCAAATTGTACCAGGCTTACTGCAAGGAAAATCCTGCAGGCTCTGGGCTTCATGGCATCTTGCATTCTTTTAATCCCATGTGCAAAGTTGCATATGAGAAAACTTCAATGGTACCTAAAAAAACCTATGGTCTCAACACAGCCACAGTTTGGAAACAGTAAAACCAATAATTCCATGTTTGCAAAAGGAATTCCTATGGTGGGCCCAAGCATGCCAAACAAACACAGGTCTCCCATTCTGCAAGCCTCAAGCAAATCAAGTCATCACAACAGACGCCTCAGATTACGCCTGGGGGGCGCACATGACAGACAGGTGCATTCAGGGCAAATGGTCCCAAAAAGAAAAGCACCTTCACATCAATCAAAAAGAAATGCTAGCAGTGATAAATGCAATTACAGCTTTCAAGGACCTCCTGCATCCAGGACAGTTATTGATAAGAACAGACAACACCACAGTAATGTGGTACATAAACAAACAAGGAGGAACACATTCATACCCCCTGTGCAGACTAGCCATGACACTTTGGAACTTGGCTCTGGAATGGCAAATCGAACTTCAAGCACAGTACTTGCCAGGTTTGGAAAACACGCTGGCAGACAATCTAAGCAGAAATATGACAGATCCACACGAATGGAAGTTGCATCCTCAAGTGTTTACAAAAATAATCCAAGCGTGGGGGAGGCCAGACATAGATCTCTTCGCCTCCCACAGGAATCATCAATTGGAAAAGTTTTGTTCAAGGACCTTTCATCCAAAGGCCTGGAGAGTGGACGCCCTTTCATTCACTTGGACAGCATGGACAGTTTACGCTTTCCCACCTCTGCGTCTTCTGCCCAAGGTGCTCTTGAAAGCAAGAACAGACAGACCGAAGATGATATTGATTGCTCCAGACTGGCCGAGGCAACACTGGTATCCACTCCTGAGGAGCCTAACACATACTCCTCCCTGGCCCTACCTCTAATGCCTCTTCTGCTGACTCAGCACAGCTACAAAACTCTTCACAGCCAGCTGAAAACACTCAATCTAGCTGCATGGAAAATTCCTTAACACCTCATCAGACACTACTCCCCAAAGAGGTGCAGGACATCATTTTGGAGGCCAGAAGGCCATCTACTAGAAAGGCTTACTCTGCAAAATGGAAACGGTTTTGCTCTTGGAATGAGAAAAAAGGCCAGGACCCTAGAAAACTGAATTTGCCTCAGGTACTACAGTATCTAGCTGAGTTGCTGAACAGTGGACTTTCATTTTCCTCCATAAAAATCCACGCCTCAGCCATTTCTGCAGAATTCAACACGGATCCACCCTTATTCTCTCACCCACTCTTAAGGCAGTTCATCAGAGGGGCTAAAAATATAAGACCACCAAGGAAGCAACCTGTGCCAGCCTGGGATCTTAATTACATTTTAGAAAAATTAACATTGCCTCCTTTTGAACCAGCTGCCTCAACAGATTTGCAATATTTGTCCTGGAAAACAGCTTTCCTTCTGGCCATTACCTCAGCTCATGGGTTTCGGAACTACAAGCCCTCATGGCTGTGCAGCCCTTTCTCATCTTCCATCAGGACAGGGTTTCCCTTCGAACCAATCCATCATTTATGCCTAAAGTAGTATCCAGGGTAGCTTTAAATCAAGCCATTCACTTACCTACCTTTTACCCTAATCCTCAAAACAAAGGGGAAAGGCTGCTACACTCCTTAGACATCCATAGACAGCTACGTTACTATTTGGACAAAACAAAGCCTTTCAGAAAATCAGAACAACTTTTTGTGTCCTATGCTATAGAAGCTCAAGGGAAGCCAGTTACCAAACAGACAATTTCAAAATGGATAGGCCACTGCATTCGATTTTCTTACTTCTATCATGGAAAATATGTCCCTACAGGCATCAGATCCCACTCCACCAGGGCCACAGCTACCTCTACAGCCTTCCTCAGAGGAGTTCCTACCAAAGATATTTTGGAGGCAGCCACTTGGAGTTCTGTGCATACCTTCACAAAACACTACCATCTGCCTTTATATTCCAAAACTAGAGCAGGCTTTGCCACTGCTGTGTTGCAGGGCATTCTGGCTCATCCCAGTTCCACCTAGTGCCTACCACCCTGTGCGTAGCTTTGGGATTCCACCCATCTGTGATTACTGCAGCTGTATGCACGATGAACATAGTACAGTTTTGTACCTACCATAAATGTAGATGTTCGAGTGCTAATACAGCTGCAGTACAGGTTTCCCTCACTCCTTCCCCTCTTGGTAAAGGACTAGTGGCTAACACCTCCTCTTGCAACCTAATTTGGGGTTATCCTTCTATGATGTATTTGCTTGCAACTACTGTTTTTTTGATTACATTGCATTGCTTGAATATATATTTATATATATATATAATTTATGTATTGCCTTCCTTCTGGGGCAAGAAAGACTGAAGAATATGGCGTCGGCTGTGTCTTATATACCCCTGTCGCACTGATGTCAGGGAGGAGAGCGACGACAACTGACGCCAGACCAAGACTTTGGAATTCGGCCGACCGAGGACCCGCCTGACGGCAGAGAACCCATCTGTGATTACTGCAGCTGTATTAGCACTCGAACATCTACATTTATGGTAGGTACAAAACTGTACTTTCGGAGACCCTGCGTGCTGAGGTGATAGCCAGCAACAGAGCTGTTTTCCATGACAAGTATTGTAGTTCTGCTGAGAAGGCTGGTTCGAAAGGAGGTAGTGTTAATTTTTCTAAAATGAAGTTGAGGTCCCAAGCTGGCGTTGGGGGTTTTCTGGGGGGTCTTATATTCTTAGCCCCTCTGAGAAACTGCCTTAGTAAAGGGTGTGAGAATATGGGAGGATCCGTATTATATTGAGCTGAAATGGCTGAAGCATGGATCTTAATGGATGAGAAAGAAAGGCCTTTGTGTAGCATCTCAGTTAAGTATTGCAGTATTTGAGGAATGTTTGGTATCCAAGGATTTTGGCTTTTAGCCTGGTTCCATGCACAAAATCTTTTCCATTTGTCTGTGTAAGTTTTTCTGGTGCTGGGCCTCCTGGCCTCCAAAATGACATTCAGGACATCCTTTGAGAGAAGTGTTGATTGATAATTCAAGGTATTCTCCATGCAGCTAAATTTAAAGGCCTGAGCGGACTGTGAAGAATCTGAGAGTTTTGCTGAGTCAGCAGAAGTGGGAATTGAGGTAAGATCCATGGAGGGCTGCGAGTCAAGGTCCTTAGTAATGGGTACCAGTGCTGACGTGGCCAGTCCGGAGCAATGAGGATCATTTGTGGTCTCTCTGATCTGACTTTCAGTAATAACCTTGGACAAGAGAGGTAGTGGTGGGAAGGCATAGACTGTCAATGCTGTCCAGTTGAATGATAGAGCGTCCACTTTCCAGGCTAGGGAATGATAAGTCCTTGTGCAAAATTTCTGTAGTTGGCAATTGATGGGGGAGGCAAATAGGTCTATGTCTGGGCATCCCCACCTTTGAGTTATCATTGAAAATACTTGTGGGTGTAGTCTCCACTCGTGAGGATCTGCCAAATTTCTGCTTAATTCGTCTGCCAATATGTTTTCCTTTCCTGGCAGGAATTGTGCTTGCAGTTGTACTTGGTAAGTCAAGTTCCACAAGGTCATTGCCTGTCTGCATAAAGGGTAGGAGTGTGTTCCTCCCTGTTTGTTTATGTACCACATAACTGTGGTGTTGTCTGTCCTTATTAAAAAGTTGTCCTGGATGCAAGAGGTCCTTGAAGGCTGTCAGTGCATTTTGCACAGCTAGCATCTCCTTTTGGTTGATGTGTAGATGCATTTGTTTTGCAG
The DNA here is from genome assembly GCF_019279795.1 of Protopterus annectens. NCBI lineage: Eukaryota > Metazoa > Chordata > Ceratodontiformes > Protopteridae > Protopterus > Protopterus annectens. The sequence goes on along the minus strand of NC_056726.1, from coordinate 499,501,413 downwards.
ACCATTTGCCCTGTATGCACTGTCCTGCCATGTGTGCTCCCCAGGCGTAGTCTGAAGAATCTCTTGTCATAGTTTGGTTTGCTGGAGGTAAGACAAAAGGAAGACCCTTGTTTATTTGACATGCTTGAGCCCACCATTGGAACTCTTTTTGAAGGCAGGGAATGAGAGGTATACTTGTTTCGAGGCTGTGCCTGTGTTGAGTCCATACACTTTTCAGGTACCATTGTAATTTCCTCATATGCAGCTTTGCATGTGGAATTAGTTGAATGCAGGATGCCATGAACCCCAATGCCTGCAGGATTTTCCTTGCAGTGAGCTGGGTAAAAGTTGCCATTTTTTTGAAGTATTGAGTCAGTTGTTTTTGTTTGTCTGGCGTGAGATAAGCCATCTGGGCCGTTGTATTTAAGCTGGCACCCAGGAATATTATGTCTTGTGAGGGTATTAGCTTTGACTTCTTTTTGTTTACTGTGTACCCTAGGCAACTTAGCAGCTTTGTTACAAATGCCAGATGCTGTAATAGAATGGCCTTGCTGTCCGCTTGGATCAGGCAGTCGTCCAGATATGGATAAATTTGTATTCCTCGTTGTCTGCAGTATGCAATTACTGATGCCAGGCATTTCATAAATACTCTGGGCACAGTAGATAAGCCAAAGGGCAATGCAGAGAATTGATAATGCGTTGTACCTGCCAAAAATCTGAGGTATCTTCTGCAGTCTTGTCTGATAGGGACATGCAGGTATGCCTCTTTGAGGTCCAACGTTACCAGCCAAGACTCCTTGCCCAGCATGGGAAGAAGCTGCTGTAGTGTGAGCATTTTGAATTTGGGTACCTCCAGGTATGTGTTTAGAATTGAGAGGTCTAAAATGGGTCTCCAGGCTTTGTCCTTTCTTGGTATTAGAAATAGTCTTGAGTAAAAACCTTGACCTTGCTCCTTTGTAGGTACCTTTTGAATTGCTTTCATATCCATGAGAGCTGAAATTTGCGTTTGTGCCTCTACCCATTGGTTTGGAGGCAGATTTGGCAGGCCTCTCATCCGTGGTAAAGTGTGAAAATGAAATCTGTAGCCTCGGGTAATAATATCCAGAACCTATTTGTCCTTTGTTATGATGCGCCAATTTTGTGGAAATAGAGCCAGTTTTCTTCCCAAAGGTGCTGCCAGGGCAATTTTGCTTGGCAGGCGAAGAGGGAAGTCATTGTGTTTCCTGAAGGGTTGAGATCTTTCGTCTCCACCTCTTTGAGTTGTTGTATGCCATTGTCTAGGCCTGAAAGAACCTTGTGGCTGGCCTCTGCCCCTTGGGTGTCTGTACCTACCCCTTTGTGGTCTGTCTGATCTAGGAAAGGACCAGTTTTTTGATGGCCAGTTTCTGCTGAAACGAGGAGGTTACACCTGTAAAAAATCTTTAACTGTCTGCATAGATTTTACCTTTTCTTCCATTTTCTTTAAAACTTCCTCTGCTTTGACACCAAATAACACATCTTTCTGCAATGGAGCATCCAATAACTTTGCTTTGACATGTTCTGGTAAGGCTTGCTCTTTTAGCCAAGCATGTCTACGTATTACAGATCCTGTGACAGCTGCTCTATATGAGGCTTCCAATGAATCAAAACCACACTGTAAGGTATACTTTCCCACCTGTTCTGCTGCATGCAGCAAATCCTGCATCTCTTTGAAGTCAGGTTGATCTGTCTGAGGGATCATTTTCTGCTTTAACTGTGTAATCAAGTACTGCTGGTATTTTAGCATGTGGAATTGGCAGTTTAAGGCCCTCATGGCCAAAGTGGCAGACGTATACACTTTCTTCCCCCATCTTTCTAATGCTCTGGAATCTCTTTCAGAAGGTAGTGGATCCTTAGCAGTAGAGGCCTTAACCCCTTTGGGACCCTGGGAAATGGTTTTGGGGTCTGCAATGAGAATCAGGAACTCGGTAGTATCTATCTGGTTTAGCTGGTGCAGGAGGTAAGGAATCTGGGTTTAGACTAGATTCGGTGTAAACATCATCCAAAATGTCTAAAACTGGAGGAATTGCAAGGGGTCTATGCTGTGGGAGAAGAAGAAACTCACGGAGTCTTTTCTTAGAGTCAGAGTAATCTTGGCCTTCCCAGTGGAAGTGTTCCCTCATGGTGTGTAAAGTTTCCCCAAAAGAGTAGCCTTCAGGAGACAGAGGGAATGGACTCTTCAGCATCTGAGTCTTCATAAGGAGGGAAGGAATAATCCTGGTCCTCAGAGTTAGCTGAGGAAATGGATGCTTAGTCAGAGGAAGGATAATCTTCCTCCAGTCTAGTCCTTTTGTCAGGAGGGGGTTGTGAACCCCTGATAAGGGTAATTAAATCCTCAGCCATCTTAAGCATCTGATGTTAAGTTGTCTATCTCGCCTTCATTCTTGCTGGATGGGTTCGGAGCCGACCTCGGCTCCGACTCGGCCACTCTAAAAGCTCGAGAGTTGGTTCCACCGGCTCGAGGCTCCCCTTATATCCCACAATGCTAGGCGAGAGTTACCTCAGATCTCGTTTGCCGCTACAGCTTCGAGGTTGGTTGTTCTACCGGTTCCTGGTGAGTTTTAGCTTTTTCTATAAAAAGTTACTCTTTTTACCCCTTTTTTAGTTTAATTATTCTTAAATTAGTGTAGTTCATTGAACTTTATCCCGACCTAATTTTTCCCGTTTCTTGTTTAAAAGAACTTTTAGTTCTTCCCTTGGGCCTTAGGCCTTCCTTCCCTAGGGAGTGTTTGTGTAGTTTACTACTGTTTATTGTACTTTATTTTTTAGTATTTTTACTAAAGTTGTTATTCTGACAGGGTATAACTGGTGTGTTTGAGTGTGTGTTTGTGTTCACCAGTTAGGGTATGTCAAAAGAAGCAAAGGTCTCGATTCAAGAAGTGTGATGCGTGCTGTCAGAAAATGTCTCTGACAGACGCTCACACTTCTTGTCTATTGTCTGGGGCCTTTGCACCTGCAGGACTCCTGTGCTGTTTGCCATGGCTTCAGCCCCAGGGTCCTGCAGGAAAGAAAACAAGCTTATTCTGAGAGGCTTGTTGAAGCCTGAGGATTCCCTGTCTGTCTCAACAGGAAGCCCTCCAAGGCATCGAGGTCTTCGCCGGCTTCTGAGCCGAGACCTCAGGTTGTTCAACCTTTGCCGTTATCGGCTCCGGCTGGAGCCGATAAGACGCAGTGGACAGTTTGTGTGGCTTCCGGCTCCGGCGGGCGAGGTTATCGAGGTACCGTGTCGGCTCCGACAAGATCTTCGGAGCCGACAACCAGAAAGAGGTCTAGGTCACCTTCTCTTGGCTCCGTTCATTCGGCTCCAGGATCTCCCCTGCTGTCTGAACGGAGCCAAAGGTCTCATTCCTCTAGGTCATCGAGGCTGTCCGATCATGACCTTCAGAGGGTGGTGAGTCGACTACTCAAGTCCGAGGCACTAGCCCAGATGCTTCAGAGCCCGACTCATCAGTCGGTGCCTGCCCGTCCATCAACTCTTTCCTCCTTCGACTCTCTTGAGTTCGAGCCGGGTCGTGTCGGAACCGAGACTGTGGTCACCTCGGAGCCGAGACAATTGTCTTCGGCTCCGTCGGCTCCGTTTTCTTCCATGGAGGAATCTCGGCGCGGACTTCCCTCGTCGGCTCCGGGGTGAGTGGCATCGGACCCTTGTCCGACCCCTCTCCCTCGGTGCTTCGGCTGGTGAGTTCGGCTCCGACATCGGCCTCGGAGCCATCACTGTCGGTGCCGAGGGGTCCTTAGCTCCTCGGGCGGGGACCTCTGGCTCTGCCTGACAGGGGTGCTTTCGAGGTCATGCGGAGTGTGTTAGAGCCTGGCTCTACTCCACAGTCGGCTCCGTCAGCCCCTCCCTCTATGCTGCCTCAGGGTAAGTCGACTCACTCCCTCATCCCGGACCGCAGAGAGCCAACTCCTCAGGAGCCCCTTTGGGATTTCATCCTCTTCGAGGCCACTCCTGATTTGGCAGTAGAGCCCCCTCGGAAGAGGAAGTGCAAGAGGAAGCACATTGACTCACCTGAGTCTATCACGTCGGACACAGATCTGGATGATTCTGAGGGTTCCCCCCGTTCCCCTTCTGAAGATGTCTCATTTGCAGACATTCTGGAGATCCTTAAACAGAGGGTAAATAGGCCAGCCCTCAACCCTTCGGAGGACGAATCTGTGTATCTTGAGGCGTTTGGCTCTCGTCCTTCCACCTCCTGGGTGTCTCCCCTCTTTGACCCCCTCATGCAGGTGGTTGCTAAAAGGCATGGACGGCTCCTGATTCAGTGGACCCCACTCCCAGGAGACCCTCCAAATTCATCACAGCTCCATCAGACAAGGAATTTTTATCAAAAGGAGTCTCTGTGGATGCTATGGTGGTAGCTGCCGCCACAAAGAAGGAACTGGCCGATCCTTCAGTGCCTGTCCATCCACCTAACAAGGAATCTAGGTCCATGGATAGGTACGGAAGCGGATGTTCTCCTCAGCGACATTTACTATGCGTTAAGCTGAATTACCTGTGCCATTTCACTCGTCTTCAAAGGGACTTGATCAAGAAGCGAGTGAAATGCTGAAGGACCCTACAGCTGCGGGTTTCAAGAGAAAATGAACACGCAGCTGGCTATCCTTAATTCTATTTCCAACTCCTCCATGCCTCCTCTCTTATGCGGCCGATGGAGCGAGCAGAGCCGCAGGAACAGGGTAGCCTTACGTAGGCACGCATGGATGCGGCTATGCAATTTTGCGGAACCTTTCAAGGCGTCTTTCACGAACTCCCCTTTTGATGGATCATCTCTTTTGGTCCACAAGTGAAAGAAACCCTGACTAGGTGCGAGACTGATGGCAAGACCCTTTCTGCCGTCGGAGTCCGTTTTCTACTCCTTCTAGGCCTTACCCCAAAGGCCAGAAGGGGAAAGATGTGGTTCCGTAAACAATCTCAAGGGACTTAGCCTGACGACAGAGTCGGTTCCCGCCAGAGGCAGAGGGGAACAACAATGGTAGACGCCCCTAGAGGCAGAGGGTCCGCAGAACCAGGGCAATCGAGAAACGTCCTCCGATAAGCCCTTTCAGCATCCCTGAGGTGTTGCCCGACTGCCCATCTTCGGAGGCAGTCGGGGGAAGATTGTCACTGTACCCAGAAGCCTGGCTATCCTTGACACAAGACAAATGGGTACAGTCCATCATTTCCGAAGGTTATTCTATTCCCTTTCTTCGTTTTCCAAATCAGTCAAAAAAATCCCTTCCAGATGTTCCACCTGCTCAAAGGGATATAGCAGCTTTGGAAATTTCAAAACTGCTTGCAAAAAGAGCTATTCAGCCAGTGCCAGCAGACCAACTAGGATCCGGAATCTACTCAAGGTTCTTTTTAGTTCCAAAGAAAACAGGGGACTGGAGACCAATTTTGGATCTCAGTATCTTGAACAGATCGGTCAAGAAAACAAGATTTCGGATGGTCACGCTGCAATCCATTCTTCCCCTATTGGGAAAAGGAAACTGGATGTGCTCTATAGACCTTCAGGACGCGTACTATCACAAAAAAATGAACAGACGCTCCAGAAGATTCCTCCGCTTCAGGCTGGGAACCAGTCATTTTCAATTCAGGGCCCTGCCCTTTGGTCTCACCACTGCCCCGGGTGTTTACCAAATGCATGGCAGTGGTAGCTTCTCACCTGAGACGACAAGGATTCCAGGTGTTTCCATATTTGGACGACTGGCTCCTCACAGCTCCCACCAAGCACCTCCTTCTGATGGCCAGAGATTACACTTTTCGTCTGTCAAAACTGGGTATCTCAATAAATTGCGAAAAGTCTGTTTTGTCGCCTTGTCGTACTATTACCTACATAGGCAAATTTAGATACTGTAAACATGTCTGCAACACTAACGAACCAAGGATATCAGACATTCAAAAATTGGTATCACTACTTCTCAACAACAACAGAGCCAAAGCCAGGTTAGTTCTAAAGGTGTTGGGAATCATGGCAGCGCCATACCTCTCCTTCCATTGGCCAGATACCACATGCGGATCCTTCAGTGGATGCTTTTTCTCAATGGTCATACCAGGAACTTCCAATGTCTCACACCATTATGATCACAAGCGTGCAAAATGCATCTCATGTGGTGGTTGTCTTCCCCCCAGCTCCTGTTGGGGAGACCATTTGTTCCACCTCCTCCGGTTGCTACTCTGACAACGGATGCCTCCCTGATCGGGGGGGGGCATTATCAGGGCAGGACAGTCCAGGGCACATGGCAACCAAACGAATGCGACTTGCACATAAATGTTCTGGAGAGGAGAGCAGTGCTTTTAGCGTTGCAAGCCCTTCAAGACTCTCTTCCCTTGGGAGCGATTGCAATCCAGACAGACAATATGTCTGTAGTGTGGTACATCAACAAACAAGGCGGAACCAGATCATACCCCTGTGTCGAGAAGCACTCAGACTGTGGCAATGGGCGATTTCTTCTCAGCGTTTTCTGATAGCAACGCACATCCCGGAAGTCCAATCACATTGCGGACAAGTTGAGCAGAGCTATTCTCATGCCTCACGAGTGGTCTCTGAAAGACTCTGTAGTGAGAGAGATTTTTCTCAAGTGGGGTCAGCCTTGCTGCGATCTTTTGCTACTCCCCAAAACAGCAAGTGCAGAGAATACTTCACTCTATTCCCTTTACCAGGCCAACCCAGCAGGGACGCTAGTCCAAGTTTGGCCCGGGACTTCTGTATGCATTTCCTCCTTTCCCACTGATCTCTCAAGTAATACAGAAAGCTATCGCTCAGAAGGCCTCATTGATCCTCATTGCTCCTTACTGGCCTCGACAAGTGTGGTTCCCCTTTCTGCATCGATTTCTTTTGGAGCGACCGTGGAATCTGGACCTAGTTCCAGATCTTTTGATCCATCAGTCGGGTCAGTTTCATCGCTCCCTCCCCTCTCTGAACCTCACTGCTTGGTTCCTCCACTTCCAACCGTAGCCAGGCTTCCTCAATTATCTCACTCTGTTAGAGATATTTTGATAGCTTCCCATAAATCTTCCACTCGAAAGATTTATTTGAGTAAGTGGAAACGCTTCTCATATTGGGCACAAGGAAAGGACATAGATCCTTTCACCGCTTCCATCCAACTAGTCCTTGATTTTCTTGCTGAACTCTTCCATGCAGGTTCATCTCCATCTACTCTTAAGGTTCAATTGGCAGCTATTTCTAATTTCCATGTGGGTATTTCTGAATCTGCCCTAATGTCCCACAAACTCTGCAAAGCCTTTTTGAAAGGAGTTTTTCTTCTCAGACCTCCTGTAAGAAATCCTCCTTCTCCTTGGGACCTAAATTTAGTTCTTGCTTCTTTGATTCTTTCCCCTTTCGAACCTGCAGCTTCATGTTCCTTAAAGTTATTATCATGGAAAACTCTCTTTCTGGTGGCTATCACATCAGCTAGAAGAATTTCAGAACTTCAAGCACTCAGTTGTCGTTCTCCTTACCTTGTGTTCCATAAGGACAGAGTTTCCTTACGAACTAACCCGTCCTTTTTGCCTAAGGTGGTTTCAACATCAAATCTAAACCAATGCATTGACCTCCCTGTCTTTTTTTCCGGAGTATTCAAATAGGTCTGAACAAAAATTACACTGTCTGGATGTTCATTGTCAATTAAGGTACTACTTGGACAGGATGAAACAATTCAGAAAATCTGATCAGCTGTTTGTCTCCTATGCGGAAAGCAGAAAGGGACTTCCAGTTTCAAAGGTATCTTTATCCAGATGGCTAACATCTCTGATTACCCTTGTTTATGAGATTAGACACCAAAAACTGCCTAATAAGCCTAAAGCCCATTCCACCAGAGCTTTGGCTACTTCTCTAGCCTTCCAAGACAGACTGCCTATTGACACCATTTGTGCAGCGGCTACTTGGGCTACTCCTCACACTTTTATTTCCCATTATAAGTTGGATTTAGCTTCTAGGCATAGAGCTAATTTTGGTTCCACTGTTCTCAGGAGTCTGTTCCGTTAGGCCACCCGGGACAAGGTGCTAGGGACGGTCCCATCCAGCAAGAATGAAGGCGAGATAGACAACTTAACATATAGAAGTTATGTTCTTACCATAACGTTCCATGTTAGTTGTCTTCTCGCCTTCTTCTTCGCCCCACCCTCCTTCCCCTGGCCTGGACAGACCTAGAGGAGTTGTGATCGTGACCTCTCTTTCTACCACCTCTTTCTTAGCTATATGCTATTATGCATATTTCTTGTTTCAGGATGTAGGTCACCCTTCTTCTTCCTGTTGTTAGAGGTGGATTCTGTTTTTACAGTTATACTGTTTCTGTTATAAGCTGGGGTTAGCTTACAAACGAGATCTGAGGTAACTCTCGCCTAGCATTGTGGGATATAAGGGGAGCCTCGAGCCGGTGGAACCAACTCTCGAGCTTTTAGAGTGGCCGAGTCGGAGCCGAGGTCGGCTCCGAACCCATCCAGCAAGAAGAAGGCGAGAAGAAGACAACTAACATGGAACGTTATGGTAAGAACATAACTTCTATTTTTTTAGGCATAGGGGCCTGTTGGGGAGTCTGTGGACCCGGTTTCCTAACTTTTAAGGGGGCTTTAAGTTTAGCATAAGACTTAATAGAGATAGTTGTCTGTTTGAAGACACCTTCAGAAACCGAAGGCCTGTCCAAAATCTCCGGATCACCATCAGGGTTGGCATCTGAGGGGTGAGATGGAACCGGCTCCTGAGGCCCAGCTGATTCGGTCTGGGAGGCAGTCAGAATTTCTAATTCAGCGGTAGTCAGGGGCTGCGTTGGCGCCTCGCTGAAAACCTGAGAACCCCTCGGCAGGCCTTGCTGAGGCCTCTGTATCTGGTCTTGGCCTTGGTTGCCTGTCCTTATCCTTGCGTTTTTTAATCATTGCTGATGTCGGTTGCTCCGACGACATGCTGTAGTTACATTTTCTGCCAAAATAATGTCGGGCGAAATCTGCCCGACGCTTGATTGTACGTTTGTTGAACCTAGCACAAAACCGACAACCAGAGACGTCGTGGTCTGGGCCTAGGCAAGGAATACAATAAGAATGAAAATCCTTATGAGGTATTTGCTTCCCACAAGAAATGCAATTATTAACTTTGTCTGACATCGGTCTGAGGCAAGGAAAGTTTCCCCAACGGGGTACTTGGCTTTAGAGAAGACTTCGGGCTGAAATTCGATTTGAAAATCTCAGGAGCTAGCCGATCGGCACTTGCGAACTGCTTCTGCTTCGGGCACTGCGCGGCAAGAAAGACTGAAGAAAATGGCATCGGCTGCCTCTTTTATCCCCCTGTCGCACTGACGTCAGGGAAGAAGCGACGACCACCAAGACTTTGGGATTCGGCCGACTGCGGGACCGCCTGATGGCAGGATAACCCAAGTGTGATGACTGCAGCAGTATAACACGATGAACATCAGGATTACGCTTTTCCCCCTTATGAAGACTCTGATGCTGAAGACTCTATTCCCTCAGCATCTCCCCCTGAAGACTACTCCTTTGGGGAAACTTTACATACCATGAGGGAACATTTCCACTGGGAAGGCCAGGACTACTCTGATTCTAAGAAAAGGCTCCAAGAGTTTCTTTTACTACCCCAGCACAGACTACTTGCTATCCCTCCAGTTTTAGATATTGTGGATGATGTTTACTTAGAGTCTAGTCTAAATACAGACTCCCTGCCTCCTGCTCCAGCCAAAGCAGACCGATACTACAGAGTACCTGACACACAAATTCCTTTATAAAAGCCCTCTGGCTGACCCAGAAACAATTTTCCAGGGTCCCAAAGGGGCTAAAGCTTCTATGGCTAAAAATCCTGTACCCTCTGAAAGGGATTCCAGAGCCCTAGATAGATGGGGAAAGAAGATATACACCTCAGCTACTCTGGCTGTGAGAGCATTAAATTGTCAGTTTCACATGCTGAAATATCAGCAATTCCTAATGTCTCAAAACAAAAACTGAGCACACATTCTGAACAGGCTGAATTCAAGGAAATGCAGGATCTGTGGCATGCAGCTGAACAGATGGGCAAACATACTTTACAATGTGGATTTGATTCATTGGAAGCTTCCTGTAGAGCAGCTGTTACTGGGTCTGTCATACGCAGACATGCCTGGTTAAAAGAACAAACCCTACCTGATCATGTTAAAGCAAAATTATTGGATGCACCTTTACAACAGGATGTGTTGTTTGGTGTCAAAGCAGGAGAGGTTTTAAAGAAAATGGAGGATAAGGAAAAGTCTATGCAGACGGTCAAGGATTTTTTTACAGGTACACCCCCCTCGTTTCAGCAGAAATTGGCCAACAAAAAACTGGTCCTTTCCAGCTTCTGACAGACCACAGAGGAGCAAATACAGATGCCCAAGGGGCAGAGGTCAGTCACAAGGCCCTTACAAACCTCGCCAATGGGGTGCCGCAACCCAGAAAGGAGGTGAAGACAGGCCCCAAGCTAGCAGAAGACAAACACAATGATTCAACCCTCCAACTACCAAGCAAATCTCTCTTGGCGGCTCCCTTGGGAGGAAAATTAGCACTTTTTGCAGACAACTGGCACATCATCACAAAAGACAAATGGGTCCTAAACATTGTCTCACAAAGATACAGATTCCACTTTCATACCTTGCCAAGGATAAAAGGAATGCCAGACCTGCTACCAAATCAATGGGCAGAGGCACAACAACAAATTACAGCTCTCATGGATATGAGAGCCATTCAACAGGTACCTACACAGGAGCAAGGCAAGGATTTTACTCAAGACTCTTTCTAGTCCCCAGAAAGGACAAAGCATGGAGATCCATTCTGGATCTTTCAATTCTGAACACCTATCTCCAAGTACCAAAATTCAAGATGCTAGCACTACAGCAGCTTCTTCCCATGCTGGGCAAGAAGGCTTGGCTAGTAACGGATCTCAAGGAGGCATACCTGCATGTCCCTAGCAGACAAAATTGCAGAAGATACCTCCGCTTCATTGCAGGTTCAACCCATTATCAATTCTCTGCACTGCCCTTTGGCTTATCTACTGCGCCCAGGGTCTTCACAAAATGCCTGGCACCAGTAATTGCATACTGCAGACAAAGAGGAATTCAAATATACCCATACCTGGACGACTGCCTTATTCAAGCAGAAAGCAAGGACATTCTTATAAACACCTTCTAAGTTGCCTAGGGTACACAGTAAACGAAAAGAAATCAAAACTAGTGCCTTCACAAAACATAATATTCCTGGGTGCCAGCTTGAATACAACGGCCCAAATGGCTTACCTCACGCCAGACAAGCAACAACAGCTGACTCAATACTTCAAAATAATGGCAACAAAGACCCAACTCCCCACAAGAAAAATTCTGCAGGCCTTGGGATTCATGGCATTTTGCATACTACTAATACCATTTGCAAAACTGCATATGAGGAAATTACAATGGTACCTGAAAACCGTATGGACTCAGCACAGCTTGGAAACGATGAATACCACTCATTCCCTGCCTTCAACAGGAGTTTCTGTGGTGGGCACAGGAATGTCACCTCAACAAGGGTCAGCCTTTCACATTACCCACAGCCAGGCAAACTATGACAACAGATGCATCGGACTATGCCTGGGGAGCACACATGGCAGGACAGTGTATTAAGGGCAGATGGACTACAGATGAAAGGCATCTGCATATCAATCAAAAGGAAATGCTAGCAGTACAGAATGCCCTAACAGCTTTCAAGGACCTCTTTCACCCAGGACAACTAATAATAAAGACGGACAATACCACAGTAATGTGGCACATCAACAAGCAAGGGGGCACACATTCCTACCCTCTATGCAGGCAAGCAATGACCTTGTGGAACACAGCACTGTCTTACCAAGTTCAACTACAAGCACAATTCCTGCCAGGAAAGAAAAACACATTGGCAGACGACCTAAGCAGAAACATCATGGATCCCCACGAGTGGAAACTGGATCCACAAGTATTTGCAATGATAACTCAAAAATGGGGAAGCCCAGACATAGATCTGTTTGCCAACCCCCAAAACTACCAACTTCAAAAATTTTGTACAAGGACATTCCACCCACAAGCTTGGCATGTGGACACCCTCTCATTCAGTTGGAAAACATTAACAGTGTATGTCTTTCCTCCACTGCCTCTTCTAGCAAAGGTGCTGCTGAAAGTCAGATTAGAGAGGCCATAAATGATACTCATTGCACCAGACTGGCCATGCCAGCACTGGTATCCAATTCTGAAGAACATGGCCCACGGCCCACCATGGATTTTACCACAAATTCCTCACCTGCTCACCCAGTGAGACAATCAAATTCTACACAGCCAGCTCAAGACTTTAAACCTGGCTGCATGGCAAATTATTAAAACAATCAACCAACACCTCTATCCAAAGCTGTTATGGATGTCATTCTGGAGGCCAGGAGGCCCAGCACCAGGAAAACCTATTCAGACAAATGGAAAAGATTTTGCGCCTGGAACCAAGCTAAAGGCCAAAATCCCCTTGATCCAAATATTCCTCAGATTCTACAATATTTAACTGAGATGTTGCACAAAAGACTTTCCTTTTCATCTATTAAGATCCACGCCTCAACAATTTCAGCTCATTACAACATGGATCCTCCTTTTTTTCACATCCACTCCTAAGTCAGCTGATTTAAAGTTTCTTTCATGGAAAACTGCCCTGCTGCTAGCAATAACTTCATCTAGAAGAGTCTCAGAGCTACAAGCACTAATGTCAGTGGAGCCTTTCCTCATTTTTCATCAAGACAGAGTTTCTCTATGAACTAACCCTTCCTTTATGCCAAAGGTGGTATCCAGTGTGGCCCTAAACCAAACCATTAATTTGCCCACCTTTTTTCCAAATCCCCAGAACAAAGGAGAAAGACTCCTGCACTCTTTGGAGATTCACAGACAATTACATTACTACTTGGATAAAACTAAGGCTTTCAGAAACTCTGACCAGCTCTTTGTAGCCTATGCTGCAGAATCACAAGGAAAAGCTATCTCAAAACAGACCATTTCAAAATGGATAGGACATTGCATACGTTTCTGCTACACGCATCATGGGAAACTGGTACCTGCTAGCATTATGCCCCACTCCACTAGGGCTACAGCTAGATCAGCAGCCTTTCTCAGGGGGGTGTCAACCAAGGATATTCTGGAAGCTGCAACTTGGAGTTCAGTGCACACCTTCACCAAACACTTATCACTTACCTCTATATTCTAAGACTAGAGCTGGCTTTGCCACTGCAGTTTTGCAGGGCCTACTAGCTTCTTCTAACCCTGTTTAACTCCACCACCCATCCTTAGCTTTGGGATTCAACCCAAGTGTGATGACTGCAGCAGGGTAAACACGATGAACTTAGTACAGTTTTGTACCTACCATAAATGTAGATGTTCGAGTGTTCACCCTGCAGCAAGTCCAGGTTACCCTCCCTCCATCCCCTCTGAGCTAGCTGGACTTCTCCATACCTTTCTATCCTATACAACCTCTGTGGTGTATTTGCTTGTGATTGAAAGTATTGTTTTATTTTTACATGTATATTTTATATAGCAATATGTATTGCCTACCTATTGGAGGCACCTGACATCTGGGGCAAGAAAAACTGAAGAAAATGGCGTTGGATGCCTCTTATATACCCCTGGCGCACTGACGTCAGGGAGGAAGCGACAGCAACCAACGCCGGACCAAGACTTTGGAACTCTGGCCGACTGCGGGACTGCCTGACGGCAGGATAACCCAAGTGTGATGACTGCTATTCATAAAAAGCGCAAAGACAAGGGCAGGTATCCGAGGCCCAAAACTGACGACGAAGCCTCTTCTAGGCCAGTCACCGGTTCTCCAGTTTTTAAGCCTCCTTTAAAAACTAAGAAACAAGTACAGCATTCTCCAGGACAGGCCTCCATGCCTAAGAAACAAATGTTCAAAATGGCCGAAGACCTTATCACTCTGATCAGGGGGTCACATCCCCCACCTTATAAAAGGCCTAGACAGGATGCAGATTATGATTCATCCGACCAGGTGTCCGTTTCCTCAGATTCATCCTCAGACCTGGGATATTCTTTACCCCCTTATGAGGGTTCTGATGCTGAGGAATCTATTCCATCAGCCTCTCCGCCTGAGGACTGCTCCTTTGGGGAAACCTTGCATACCATGAGGGAGCATTTCCGTTGGGAAGGCCAGGATTACTCAGAATCCAAGAAAAGGCTCAGAGACTTCCTATTATTACCTCAAGACAGACCCCTTGCTATTCCGCCAGTGCTAGATATTATGGATGATGTGTGTACTGAATCCAGCTTAAATCCTGATTCCTTACCTCCAGCTCCAGTTAAACCTGACAGATATTACAGAGTCCCAGACTCACTCAAATTTCTGTATAAAAGCCCTGTTGCTGATCCTGAAACTATTTCTCAGGGACCCAAAGGGGTTAAGGCCTCATCAGCAAAGAACCCAGTTCCCTCTGACAGAGATTCAAGAGCACTAGACAGATGGGGAAAGAAAGTATATACGTCTGCAACTTTAGCAATGAGAGCCTTAAATTGCCAGATGTTCTTCATTCCACATTGCTGCAGTCCTAACTATTGGGTAGTCCGCTGTCCAGTCGGCCCGAATACCAAAGTATATGGCTGACGTCGGTCAGGGCGCATTAGACTGACGTCAGTACGTCAGGGTACTAATGCGCATGACCGACGTCATATCCTCAGTCTTTTTTGCCGCATGGTCCGATGCAGAAACAATTTTGCGAGTGCAGGTTGGCGTTCTGAAAGTTTCTGAAGTCAGAGTTTCAGACCGAATCAAAGTTGGCTAAGTACCCCGTTGGGGAATATTTTGGTTTTTCTTGCCTCAGTATTTAACCGGATGTCAGAAAAAGTGAATAACTGTATTTCTTGTGGGAAACAGATACCTCATAGGGATTACCATACTTTGTGTATACCTTGTTTAGGGCCTGAGCACGACGTTGTTGGATGCCGCTCTTGTGCTAGATTTAACAAACGCACTATTAAGAGAAGGTTAGACTGTGCCAGGTTAGTTTTGGAAGCGTTGTAATTATAAAATGCCGTCGGATGCTCCGACGCCGCTCGGGCAAAAGCGCAAGGATAAAGCAGCAAAGCCTAGAGTGGAAGAACCGACAGTCCCTGGCCGGTTCTTTAGAAGGCTCAGTGGAGCCGGAGGTTCTGCCAGGTGTTTCTTTGGAGTCTCAGGGAGAGACTTTATTGTTACAGGATGTATCCTCTCAGGAAGTAGGCCAGGCTGAGGGGCTTCTCAGGTGGCTGTTCTTCCCTCTCTTCCTAAGGTGGTTAGGGCCTCCCTCTGTTTCCAAGGCTTCTTTGAGAGGCAGGCCTAGTGTAGCTTCAGTGGGGTTTCTCCTAGTGTTTCAGGGTCTTTGCCTAAGAAACATATGCTTAAAATGGCAGAGGATTTGATTACTATGATTAGAGGTTCTATGCCCCCTCCTGATAAGAGGCCTAGGGTGGAACCTGAGTTTGAGAGTTTTGAGCACTGTTCGAGGCTTCTGAGTCTTCGGCTGAAGACTTGCAGGAGTATCCTCCTTATTCTGATTCTGATGTGGATGATTCTACTCCTTCAGCTTCTCCTCCTGAGGATTTTTCATTTTCAGAGACTCTGCATTCCATGAGGGAGCATTTTAAATGGGAAGGTCAAGATTTCTCTGATTCCAGGAAGAGGCTTAGGGAATTCTTGTTTTACCCCAGCATAGGCCTTTAGCTATACCTCCTGTTCTGAATGTGGTGGAAGATGTTTTGCAGAGGCTTCCCTGAATCCTGATTCTTTGCCTCCTGCCCCAGTTAAACCGGATAGGTACTATAGGCTGCCTGAGGCTCATAAGTATCTTTTTAAGAGTCCTAGGGCAGACCCGGAAACTGTCTCTCAGGGGCCTAAAGGGGTGAAGGCCTCTGTTGTTAAAAATCCTGTTCCTCCTGATAAAGAGGCAAGGGCTTTGGATAGATGGGGAAAGAAAGTGTATACTTCTTCCACTTTAGCCATGAGGGCATTGAATTGTCAGTTTCACATGTTAAAATATCAGAATTACCTCCTTTCACAATTGAAATCTAAGATTGGATGCTCTGGCTGAAGGTATTGAGTGTAAAGAGTTGCAGGATCTTCATGTATTTCAAAAATTGACAGTGTCATGGGGAACTCCAGACATAGATCTGTTCGCTTCTCCACTAAACCACCAGCTGCCAAAGTTTGGCACAAAGAGGTTTCATCACACAGCTTGGAAAGTGGATGCTCTTTCTTTCAGTTGGAAAAATCTTCATGTGTATGCTTTTCCCCCTCTGCCTCTTCTCCCAAAGGTGCTTCTAAAGGTCAGACAAGACAAGCCAAGGATGATTTTAATAGCTCCAGATTGGCCTCGACAGCACTGGTACCCATTACTGAGGAGTCTGGTAAGGAAGCCTCCATGGCCTTTACCCTTGATTCCACACCTGTTGTCTCAGAGGGACGGTCACCTGCTCAATGTCAAGCTTCACTCTCTTCATCTAACAGCCTGGCATATTCTGTTTTGAAAGACAGCAGGTCTCAACTTCCTCAACAAGTTTTAAATGTGATTATGGAAGCCAGGAGACCTAGTACAAGGAAAGTGTACGCAGAAAAATGGAAGAGATTTTTATTTTGGAGTGCAGCAAACAATTTGGAGATTTCTGAGCCTAATTTGAGTGTGGCTCTTCAATATCTTACTGAGTTATTGGACAAAGGTTTGTCTTTCTCTTCCAT
Source organism: Protopterus annectens (assembly GCF_019279795.1). Lineage (NCBI taxonomy): Eukaryota > Metazoa > Chordata > Ceratodontiformes > Protopteridae > Protopterus > Protopterus annectens. The sequence continues at coordinate 499,484,729 of NC_056726.1, read as the reverse complement.
TAAGATTCATGCTGCAGCAATTTCAGCTCACTATGATTGTGACCCACCATTGTTTTCGCATCCTTTGTTCAAGCAATTTCTTAGAGGGCAAAGAATATAAGGCCCCCAAGAGCTCCTACTCCTGCTTGGGATCTCAATTTTGTGTTGGAGAAACTTACTCTACAACCTTTTGAGCCTCGGCTACTGCTGAATTGAAATACTTATCATGGAAGACTGCTTTTTGTTGGCCATTACTTCTGCAAGAAGGGTTTCTGAATTGCAGGCCCTTATGGCGGTTGAGCCTTTTGATTTTCCATAAGGATAGGGTATCATTACGCACTAATCCTTCCTTTATGCCTAAGGTGGTTTCTAGTGTGGCTTTAAACCAAACTATTCATTTGCCTACTTTTTATGCAGATCCTCAAAATAAAGGGAAAAAGATTTTGCACACTTTAGATGTACACAGGCAGTTGCTATTATTTGAGCAGGACTAAGGATTTTAGGCAGTCTCAGCAGTTGTTTGTTTCTTTTGCTTTGGGTTCAGGGCAAGCCTGTGTCAAAACAAACTATTTCTAGGTGGATTGGGTTTTGCATTGCATTTTGTTATTCCCATCATGGCAAGGAGATTCCAGTTGGGATTAGGCCTCATTCCACTAGGGCTACTGCCACTTCAACAGCATTTCTAAGGGGTGGCAACTAAGCATATTTTGGAGGCAGCTACTTGGAGTTCAGTGCATACTTTCTCTAAGCATTATCACCTTCCTCTCTACTCTAAATCTAGGGCTGGTTTTGCCACAGCTATTTTGCAAGGCATGTTGTCAGTTCCTGCTTCCTTATGATTTGCCAGCCTCCCTTACCTCTGCTTTGGGATTCTACCCAATAGTTAGGACTGCAGCAATGTGGAATGAAGAACATAGTACAGTTTTGTACCTACCATAAATGTAGATGTTCGAGGATCCACATTGCTGCAGTCTAATTTACCTCCCTCCTTCCCTCTGTGTTTAGGGGTGGTTGTGTAGGTGAGGTTATATTCTAGTAATTTTGTATATATTGTACATATTTTTGGTGCAGGTGTGTTTGGAGTTTTTGGTTTTGGCTTTATCTTTTCAGGGTCTTCTGACATCTGGGGCAAGAAAAGACTGAGGATATGACGTCGGTCATGCGCATTAGTACCCTGACGTACTGACGTCAGTCTAATGCGCCCTGACCGACGTCAGCCATATACTTTGGTATTCGGGCCGACTGGACAGCGGACTACCCAATAGTTAGGACTGCAGCAATGTGGATCCTTGAACATCTACATTTATGGTAGGTACAAAACTGTACTTTTCACATGCTAAAATATCAGCAATTTTTTATGTCTCAGTTGAAACAAAAAAAGCTTCCAGATACAGATCCTCCTAATTTTAAAGAAATGCAGGATTTATTGCATGCCCCTGAACAAGTGGGAAAGCATACTTTGCAATGTGGATGTCCTTCAAGGATGCATCTGCAGTCCTTACATATGGGTTGTCCTGCCTCAGGCAGCCCTTCGGTCGGCCGGATTCCAAAGTCTGGGTCCGGCGTCGGCTGATGTCGCCCCTTTCCCGACGTCAGAGTGCCTGGGATATAAAAGCGTCAGCCGACGCCATCTTCCTCGGTCTTTCTTGCCGCGCAGTGCCCGAAGCAGAAGCAGTTCGCAAGTGCCGGTCGGCCAGCTCCTGTAATTTCAGCTAACCGAAGACTTCAAAAAGCTAAGTACCCCGTTGGGGACTCTTTCTTGCCTCAGCCGATGTCAGATCAAACGGTTAAAGTTAATAATTGTTTAACTTGTGGGAAACAAATACCTCATAAGGATTTCCACTCTTACTGCCTCCCCTGCCTAGGCCCAGACCACGACGTCTCTGCCTGCGCAGCCTGTGCATCCTTCAATAGACGCACTCTTAGGCGTCGGTCGGAGTTTGCAGAGGAATTTTTTGGGGATAGTTACTGTTACAAGATGCCGTCGGAGCTTCTGACTACTCATTTAACCAAAAAACGGAAGGACAAGGACCGACACACGTGGTCCGTGGTTTCGGCCGAAACCACGGCTAGGCCTACCGCGAGTGTCTCGGTTTCTGCTGAAACGGAATCCTTGGTGCTTCCGACCTCCTCTGAGTCGGTCATAGAATTCCCCTCTGAAACCGGTGCTCTGGAGACAACCGACACCATTCCTCTAGATAAAACCACTCCAGCACGTGGGGCAGCCAGGCCTCCTACATCCATGTCCATTAAGGCATTTACCCGTGCTAAAGCTGCTAAACAGCCAAAATCTCTCCCTCCCAAGGCTATTCCTCAGGGATCCACTACAGGTTCACAGATTTTAAGTCTAGCTGAGGACCTTATTTCCTTAATTAGGGGCTCTCAGACCCATCCGGACAGGGGCTCTCAACCTCCTCTAGACAAAAGGCCCAGGGTTGAGCACACAGACCCCCAGTCTTCTGATGAGGCCTCAGATGACTCTGCTCTATCAGACTACCAGGAGGAGGCTTTTATGGCCTACGAGGATTCTGATGCAGAGGAATTTATTCCCTCGGCCTCTCCTCCAGAAGAGTTGTCCTTTGGGGAGACACTTCACTCCATGAGAGAGCATTTCAAATGGCAGGGCCAGGAATTCTCTGATTCCAGAAAGAGGTTAAGGACTTTTTTACATTTACCTCAGCATAGACCTTTGGCTATTCCTCCTGTTTTAAATGTTATTGATGATGTGTACTCTGAGTCTAGTACTTCTCCAGACTCCCTTCCTCCGGCTCCTATCAAACCCGATAGGTACTACAGGGTCCCGGACTCGCATCATTTCCTTTACAAGGGCCACTCTGCTGACCCAGAAACTATTTCTCAGGGCCCTAAAGGGGTTGCAACCACCACTACAAAAAATCCTCTTCCTTCTGAAAGGGAGTCCAGGGCTTTAGAGAGATGGGGTAAAAAAGTGTATACTACTTCCACTCTTTCTATGAGGGCATTAAATTGTCAATTCCATATGATACAGTACCAAGAGTATTTGTTAGATGAATTGCATAAAAAACTTTCTTCGCCTGAACCCCTTGATTGCAAGGCACTTCAGGATCTGGTACATAACTCTCAACAGGTTAGCAACCATTTCTTGCAGTGTGGTTATGATGCATTGGAAGCTTCATGTAGGTCAGCATTGACAGGTGCAGTCATACGTAGACATGCTTGGCTGAAGGAACAAACTCTGCCAGACCATGTTAAAGCAAAGCTACTGGATGCTCTGCTGGAAAAACAAAAGTTATTTGGCTCCTTGGCTCAAGAGGTCTTAAAGAAATTTGAGGAAAAGGCTAAATCAGTACAAACAGTCAAAGATTTTCTCCAGGTCCAGCCACCAAGATTCAGCAGAAATTGGCCTTCTAAGAATTGGTCCTTTCCGGACACAGACAGATCTCAAAGAGGCAGAAACAGACGTGCCAGAGGTAGAGGGCAAGCTCAGGGCTCCTACAGAGGGCGTCAATGGCAGGCTCCTAACCAGAGAGGTACTGCAGGGCCTACAACTACTACACAAGGACCATCTCAATGACTTGACTTTGTCCCCACCAACCAGGTCTCAGTTGGAAGCACCTTTGGGCGGAAAGCTGTCTTTATTCTCAAAAAATTGGCACAGTATTACAAAAGACAAATGGACACTGCAAATAATAGACAAAGGATACAGGTTCCACTTTCATACATTACCAAAAAGACAAGGCATGTCGAACCTGCCACCAAACCAAAGGGCAGAGGCTTTAAAACAAATTTCCAAACTACTACAAATGAAAGCAATAGAAAGGGTTCCTCTCACAGAACAAGGCGAAGGATTTTATTCCAGACTTTTCCTTGTTCCAAGAAAAGAAAAGCAATGTAGGCCTATTCTGGACTTGTCCGCACTGAATACTTACCTCATTGTGCCAAAATTCAAAATGCTGACCTTACAGCAACTCCTTCCCATGCTGGGCAAGGGGTCATGGCTGGTAACTCTAGACCTCAAGGAGGCATACCTGCATGTCCCTATCAGACAAAGTTGCAGAAGACACCTCAGATTTCTTGCAGGTTCAGAGCATTATCAATTCTCAGCATTGCCATTTGGCTTATCTACTGCGCCCAGAGTATTCACAAAATGCCTGGCATCAGTAATTACACATTGCAGACTTCAGGGGATTCAAATATACCCATACCTGGACGACTGCCTCATACAAGCGGACAGCCAGCAAACACTGGTAAAACACTTAAACTATGCCATCCGACTACTACAGGCCTTGGAATACACAGTCAACATTCAAAAATCAAGACTTGTTCCATCCCAACGAATAATTTTCCTGGGTGCAAAACTGGATACAAACACCCAGATGTCTTTTCTCACAGAAGAAAAACAAGCACAACTACCGGATTATTTCAGGAATCTGACAACACAAACCCAGCTAACTGCAAGGAAAATCCTGCAGGCCCTGGGTTACATGGCATCTTGCATTCTTCTGATTCCACAAGCAAGGCTGCATATGAGGAAACTACAATGGTACCTAAGGAGTCTATGGTCTCAGCACAGTCACAGCCTAGAATCTCTGATCCCCCTCATTCCATGCCTTCAAAAGGAATTCCTGTGGTGGGCAAAAGCAAGCCAGTCAAACATGGGCCTGCCTTTCAGCAAGCCACATACCAGCCAAACCATTGCAACGGACGCCTCAGATCATGGATGGGGAGCACACATGGAGGGCAGATGCATTCAAGGACAATGGGCACAAAAATAATTGCATCTGCACATCAACCAAAAGGAAATGCTGGCAGTGATACATTCCATCGAGGCCTTCAAGCACTTCCTGCACTAAGGTCACCTGTTAATAAAGACAGACAATACCACAGATGTCCTTCAAGGATGCATCTGCAGTCCTTACAAATGGGTTGTCCTGTCGTCAGGCAGCCCTTCGGTCGGCCGGATTCCAAAGTCTGGGTCCGGCTTCGGCTGGTGTCGCACTTCACCCGACGTCATTGCGGCAGTTTTTCGGGTATAAAGACATCAGCCGACGCCATTTTCCTCAGTCTTTCTTGCCGCGTGGTGCCCGAAGCAGAAGCTGTTCGCAAGTGCCGGTCGGTCAGATCCAGAGATTACTACTACCGAATACTACTTCGAAGACTTCTATAAAGCTAAGTACCCCGTTGGGGACTCTTTCTTGCCTCAGCCGATGTCAGAGAAAGTTAATAATTGTTTATCTTGTGGGAAACAAATACCTCATAAAGATTTCCACTCCTATTGCATACATTGCTTAGGCCCAGACCATGACGTAGCAGCTTGTCTAGCCTGTGCTTCTTTTAACCGACGGACGCTTAGACGTCGCTCGGACTTTGCTGAACAGATTTTCGGCTCCTATTTTGCCTACATTATGCCGTCGGATCCTCCGACTACGCAAATATCCAAAAACGAAGAAAAGGACCGACATTCGCGGTCCGCGGTTTCGCTGAAACCGCGGTTAAGCAATCCACGAGTGTCTCGGTTTCGGCCGAAACCGAGCAAGCGGTTCTTTCTTCAGCAGATAACTTGCCTTCTACCGAGGCCTCTTCTGTACTGGTAGAAACGGCTTCTGAAATCCAGCCTTCTGTTGCGATTTCACAGGATTTATCAGACACCATTCCACTAGATATTTCTACCCCTGCACGTGGAGCTGCTAGGCCTCCTCCAGCTATGTCTATTAAGGCCTTTGCCAGGGCTAAAGCAGCCAAAACTTCCAAACCTGTGCCTGCCAAGCCCCCCTCTCACAGGCCCAGCACCAGTTCCCATATGCTTTCTTTGGCACAGGATCTCATCACTTTAATTCGTGGATCCCAGCCTCATCCAGACAGGGCCTCTCTCCCTCCTCCAGAAAAGAGGCCTAGAGTAGAGCCCCCTGAGCCGGTAGCCACAGATGATTCTTCTGATGATTCAGATCATACAGACCCTCCTGAGGCTTCTTATTCTCCTTACAAAGACTCTGATGCTGAGGAGTCCATCCCTTTAGCCTCTCCTCCTGAGGAATTTTCCTTTGGGGAAACCTTGCATGCTATGAGGGAACAATTTCAGTGGCAGGGCCAAGATTTCTCAGACTCTAGAAAAAGGCTTAGGACCTTTCTACATTTACCACAGCATAGGCCTTTAGCTATTCCTCCAGTTCTATCTGTTGATGATGCATTTAATGATGCTTGTACTACTCCTGATACTTTACCTCCGGCTCCTGCTAAACCTGATAGGTACTACAGGGTCCCGGACACTTATCACCACTTATATAAGGCCCCTTTTGCAGATCCGGAGACTATCTCCCAGGGCCCTAAAGCTGTAGCAGCTACTACTTCTAAAAACCCCCTCCCCTCTGAAAGGGAATCCAGGTCCTTAGAGAGATGGGGTAAAAAAGTTTACACCTCTGCTACTTTGTCAGCTAGAGCTTTGAACTGCCAATTTCATATGATTCAATATCAAGAGTTTATGCTTGATCAGGTGACTAAAAAAGCTGTCCTCTGAAGAATCTTTAGATAAAAAGTATGTTCAAGAAATGTTACATAACATACAGCAGGTTAGTAACCATTCTTTAAAATGTGGCTATGATGCACTGGAGGCTTCCTTTAGATCAGCCATGACTGGCACAGTTATCAGGAGGCATGCATGGTTGAAAGAGCAGGCATTACCAGACCATGTCATATCTAAGCTTTTGGATGCACCTATGGACAAGGTCAATTTATTTGGTGCCCCCGCACAGCAGGTTCTGAAAAAGATGGAAGAGAAAGCAAAATCTGTGCAAACAGTAAAAGATTTCTTACAAGTTCAACCTCCAAGGTTTAGCAGGAATTGGCCCTCCAAGAATTGGTCCTTTCCAGACTCCTCTAAGGCACAAAGAGGCAGGAATAGGCGCTCTAGAGGCAGAAACCAATCCAGGGGTGCCTACAGGGGTCGCCAGTGGCAGGGTAACAAGCAACGAGGCACGGATACAGCCACCACCACTACAACAGCTCAATCACAGTGACTTGGTGACACCGCCTACCAGGGAACAACTAGAAGCACCCTTAGGCGGAAAGCTAACATTATTTTCAAGAAACTGGCACTGCATTACAAGAGAAAAATGGATTTTGCAGACTATAGACAAAGGTTACAGGTTCCATTTCCATACATTACCAGGAAAGAGAGGAATGCCAAACCTACCACCTTCTCAAAGGGCAGAAGCTCTAAAACAAATATCTCAATTATTAAGTATGCGTGCTGTGGAAAAGGTGCCATTGATGGAGCAAGGGAAGGGATTTTACTCCAGGCTCTTCCTGGTACCAAGAAAAGAAAACAAATGGAGGCCTATTCTAGATCTGTCCGCTCTAAACACATTCCTCATTTTTCCAAAATTCAAAATGCTGACCCTACAGCAGCTTCTTCCCATGCTGGGCAAGGAGTCTTGGCTGGTAACTCTAGATCTCAAGGAGGCATACCTGCACGTCCCCATAAGACCAATTTGCAGAAGATACCTCAGATTTCTTGCAGGATCAGAGCATTATCAATTCTCAGCATTGCCCTTTGGCTTATCTACTGCGCCCAGAGTGTTCACGAAATGCCTGGCATCAGTAATCGCTCATTGCAGACTTCAGGCAATTCAAATCTATCCCTACCTGGACGACGGCCTGATACAAGCGGACAACAAAAGCAAATTAACAGAAGACTTACAAAGAGTCATCTACCTGCTACAAGCCCTGGGATACACAGTCAATACAAAAAAGTCGAGGCTGATTCCATCCCAAATAATAACCTTTCTGGGTGCAGAACTGGACACATCAAAATAAATGGCATTTCTAACTGCAGAAAAGAAAGAGCAACTACATCTCTATTTCTTGGCATTAACAAAGCAGAGCCATCTAACTGCAAGAAAAGTGCTACAAGCTCTAGGCTTCATGGCATCCTGCATAATTCTGGTCCCTCATGCCAGGCTTCATATGAGAAAGCTACAGTGGTACCTAAAGAATTTGTGGTCTCAGCACAAGCACAGCCTTGAAACCAAAATTCCAATGATCCCATGCCTGAAGCAAGAGTTCTTATGGTGGGCTCAGGCCTGTCAATCAAACACAGGACTGCCCTTCTGCAAAAGTCAACCAAGACAAACTATCACGACAGATGCCTCAGACCTCGGTTGGGGGGCACACATGATGGACAAGTGCATTCAAGGCCTATGGACTCAAGACCAACTGCATCTGCACATAAATCTAAAAGAAATGATGGCAGTAAAATTGGCAATCCAGGCATTCAGACCTCTTCTCCACGAAGGCCAGCTGTTGATAAGGACAGACAACACCACAGTCATGTGGTACATCAACAAACAGGGAGGCACACACTCATACCCCCTATGCCGGCTGGCACTAGACCTATGGGATGTGGCTCTGAGCTACAACCTTCAGTTACAGGCAATTTATGTACCAGGGAAGGAAAACATTCTAGCAGACATACTAAGCAGAACTACAACAGATGCCCACGAATGGATGCTGCATCCGGACATCTTCAAAGCCATCACAAGAGAATGGGATTACCACAAATAGACTTGTTTGCATCCCCATACAATCACCAGTTGAAGAAATTCTGCACAAGGACTTACCACCCACTTGCTTGGAAGGTGGACTCCTATCCTTCAGTTGGAAAAGCCTGACAGCATACGCATTCCCACCACTTCCTTTGATGCACAAGGTGCTTCTCAAGATCAAAGAGGAACGTCCGAGGATCATTCTGATAGCCCCAGACTGGCCAAGACAACATTGGTACCCACTGCTGAGGAGCATGTCCCGGGAACAAATATGGAAACTGCCCCTGATCCCATTACTGCTGACACAGAACAACTACAACATTCTGCATCCAAACCTAAAACTCTGCAGCTAACTGCCTGGAACATTACATGACAGAAATTAACCCAAATTTATCCCAAAGGGTTAAGGACATAATCCTGGAGGCTCGTAGACCTTCAACACGAAAGAATTATGCAGCAAAATGGAAAAGATATCTCATCTGGAGTGCTGCAAAGGAGCAAGATGTGACACTGGTGAACATAGCCAACATCCTGGAGTACTTGGCCGAGCTCTACCACACAGGCCTGTCCTATTCCTCCATAAAGATACATGCATCAGCTATTTCAGCACAATACAGCTTGGATCCTCCTGTCTTCTCGCATCCTCTGCTCAGACAGTTTCTGAGGGGAATTAAAAATGTAAAACCTCCCAGGAAACCTCCATTGCCAGCATGGGACTTGAACTTTGTGCTAGAAAAACTGACTCTACCTCCTTTCGAGCCAGAAGCTACAGCAGACTTGCAATACTTATCCTGGAAAACTGCCTTCCTGCTGGCAATAACTTCAGCAAGAAGGGTCTCTGAACTACAAGCATTAATGGCAGTACAACCCTTCCTGATCTTCCATCAAGATAGAGTGTCCATGAGAACAAATCCTACATTTATGCCTAAGGTGGTATCCAGAGTCTCTTTAAATCAGGCTATCCACCTTCCTACATTCTTCCCCAATCCACAGAACAGGGGAGAAAAGCTCTTACATACCTTGGATGTACACAGGCAATTACGCTACTACCTGGACAGGACAAAAAACAATAGAAAAACTGACCAGCTTCTGGTAGCTTATGCAACAGGAAAAGAAGGAAAACCAATTTCTAAACAGACAATCTCCAAATGGATAGGAAATTGCATTAGACTTTGTTACTCCTACCATGGAAAGAAAACTCCAGAGAACATCAGGCCTCACTCCACAAGGGCCACAGCCACTACCACAGCTTTCTTACGAGGAGTGGCTACCAAGGACATTATAGAGGCTGCTACTTGGACCTCCGTGCATACATTTGCCAAGCATTATAACTTACCTCTATACTCTAGATCCCGTACTGGCTTTGCCACTGCTGTTTTGCAAGGGATCCTGACTACACCATAATCTATTCTCATTACCTCCTCCCCTAGTTTAGCTATGGTATTCTACCCATTTGTAAGGACTGCATATGCATCCTTGAAGGACATAGTACAGTTTTGTACCTACCATAAATGTAGATGTCCGAGAGGAATGCATCTGCAGTCAGGATTACCCACCCTCCTTCCCTCTGAGGTACTCCTAGGGTATTTACCAATCTTCAGCTAGCTTGGGGATCTATTATGGTGTATTTGTTTGTATATATGTACATACATGTTTATTTTGTGTGTTTGCTCTCTACTATTTGGAAACTTTGGCATTTATCCAAATTTAGCCTACCAAGAGGGCACCTGGCATCTGGGGCAAGAAACACTGAGGAAAATGGCGTTGGCTGATGCCTTTATACCCGAAAAACTGCCACAATGACGTCGGGTGAAGTGCGACACCAGCCGAAGCCAGACCCAGACTTTGGAATCCGGCCGACCGAAGGGCTGCCTGACAACAGGACAACCCATTTGTAAGGACTGCAGATGCATTCCTCTCGGACATCTACATTTATGGTAGGTACAAAACTGTACTTTATGTGGTACATAAACAAGCAAGGAGGTACCCATTCATACCCTCTTTGCAGGCTGGCGATGAATCTGTGGGAGCTTTCCTTAAAACTCAATATAGAGCTGCAATCCTAGTTCGTACCAGGAAAAGACAATGTACTGGCGGACAGCCTGAGCAGAAACATCATGGATCCACACGAATGGATGTTGCACCCAGATATCTTTCTCCAGATAACAAAATCATGGGGAAGGCCGGACATAGACCTTTTTGCCTCCCACCACAACCATCAACTGAGGAAATTCTGCACAAGGACATACCATCCTCAAGCATGGAAAGTGGACGCCCTCTCCTTCAGCTGGAATACTCTAACAGTATATGCATTCCCACCGCTGCCACTGATGGCCAAGGTCTTACTGAAGATCAGGACAGAGCAACCAAAAGTAATTCTGATAGCCCCGGACTGGCCAAGACAACACTGGTACCCACTGTTAAGAAGCATGTCACGCACGAAACCTTGGCCTCTTCCACAATGGCCACTTCTACTGACACAACACAATTACAAGACTCTGCACTCCAGCCTCAAAACCTTACAGCTGACAGCCTGGAAAATACCTTGACTCCTCCCCAGGATAAACTATCCAAAAGGGTACAGGATATCATCATGGAAGCCCGGCGTCCTTCCACAAGAAAAGCATATTCAGCAAAATGGAAAAGATTTCGTACCTGGAACACCACAAAGGGTCAAGATCCGACAGTCATGAGCATTCCACATATTCTGGAATACTTGGCTGAAATGCTCCATAACGGCCTTTCTTACTCCTCCATAAAAATTCATGCTTCAGCAATTTCAGCAGAGTACAACACTGATCCACCTGTATTCTCTCATCCTCTACTAAGGCAGTTTCTAAGAGGGATAAAAAACATCAACCCTCCAAGGAAACCTCCAGTGCCTACATGGGACCTTAACTTCATGTTGGAAAAATTAACTCTTCCTCCATTTGAACCAGCAGCATCTTCAGAGCTACAATTCCTATCTTGGAAGACTGCCTTCCTTCTGGCCATAACCTCAGCAAGAAGAGTATCTGAGTTACAGGCCCTCATGGCAGTACAGCCTTTTCTCATTTTTCATCAGGACAGAGTCTCTTTGAGAACCAATCCTTCATTCATGCCAAAGGTGGTATCCAGGGTCTCACTGAACCAAGCTATTCACCTGCCGACCTTCTTTCCAAATCCACAAAATAAAGGAGAAAAACTTCTGCATACTTTGGACATCCACAGACAGTTGCACTACTACTTGGACAGAACTAAGACTTACAGAAAAACTGACCAACTCTTTGTAGCATATGCTGCTGGTGTACAAGGAAAAGCAATTTCCAAACATACAATTTCAAAATGGATAGGAAATTGCATTCGGTTCTGTTACTCTTTTCATGGAAAAGCTGTGCCAGCAAACATAAGGCCTCATTCCACCAAAGCAACATCCACCTCCACAGCCTTCTTAAGAGGGGTGACTACAAAGGACATTTTAGAAGCTGCTAAATGGAGCTCCGTGCATACATTTTCCAAGCATTACAACTTGCCCTTATATTCCAGATCCAGAGCAGGCTTTGCTAGTGCAGTCCTGCAGGGCATGTTAGCTACACCATCCTTTTCTTAGTTCCTACCACCCCCAGCTGGGCTATGGTACTCTACCCATATGTAAGGACTGCAGATGCATCCTTGAAGGACATAGTACAGTTTTGTACCTACCATAAATGTAGATGTCCGATAGGTATGCATCTGATGTCAGGTTTTCCCTCCCTCCTACCCCTCTATGATATACTATGGGTACATATCCCTCATTTTAGCTAGCTGGGGTTATCTTTTGTGGTGTATTTGATGTTCTTCGTCTCACATTGCTGCAGTCATAACCTGTGGGTAGTCCGCTGTCCTCGGTCGGCCCAAATACCAAAGAGTTAGGCTGGCGTTGGTCATGGGCGCCCGGAGCTGACGTCAGTACGTAGTAGTACTTAAGCGCATGACCGACGCCATATCCTCAGTCTTTCTTGCCGCATGGTCCGAAGCAGAAGCAGTGTTTGCAAGTGCCGTTCGACGTTCTGAAATTTTCAGTTTTCGAGTTTCAGACCGAAGACCAGTTGGGCTAAGTACCCGCTAGAAAATTTTGTCTTTTCTTGCCTCAGTTAATCCGGATGTCAGAAAAAGTTAATAATTGTATTTTTTGTGGGAAACAGATACCTCATAGGGACTATCATTCTCTCTGTATTCCTTGCTTAGGGCCTGAACACGACGTAGTCGGGTGTCGCTTTTGCGCTAGGTTTAACAAGCGCATCATTAAACGCAGATTAGACTGTGCTAGGCTTGTTTTCGTAAGCGGTGTAACTACAACATGCCGCCGGATCCTCCGGCGCCGCTACCGCAAAGCGAAAAGACAAATTCTTAAGTTCTAAACCGTAGTAGTCGCTCATTGTGGTCGCTGGTTCTATGGCTTCTACGGTTGAATCTGTGGATCCAGCTGAAGTCTCGGCTGAATCAGGGGAACCTTTACTTTTGCAGGAGTTGGCCTCTCAGGAGTTAGGTCAGGCCGAGGGTGCTTCTCAAGTTACTGTGGTTCCTTCCTTACAAAAGGTTATTAGGCCTCCTACTTCAGTCACTAAAGGCCCTGCTAAGGCTAGACCTGGTATTTCTGGTACGGGCCACAGCCCTGGTTCTTCGGCTCTGTTCCCAAAAAGCATATGTTGAAAATGGCAGAGGATTTGATTACCTTAATCAGGGGTTCTATGCCCCCTCCAGAGAAGAGGCCTAGGGTGGAGACAGATTTAGAGGGAATGGAACATTCCTCAGATTACTCTAAGTCCTCAGCTGAGGATATTCAGGATTTTCCTCCCTATTCTGATTCGGATGCAGAGGATTCCTGTCCTTCTGCTTCACCTCCAGAGGATTTTTCCTTTTCTGAAACCTTGCATTCCATGAGGGAGCATTTCAAGTGGGAAGGTCAGGATTTTTCAGATTCTCGTAAGAGGCTTAGGGAATTTTTGCCACAACATAGACCTTTGGCTATTCCCCTGTTTTAGATGTTGCTCAGGATGTTTTTCTGAAGCTTCCCTTAATCCTGATTCTTTACCTCCTGCCCTGTCAAGCCAGACAGGTATTACAGAGTTCCAGAGGCACATAAATATTTGTATAAGAGCCCTAGAGCTGACCCGAAACTATTATTCAAGGGCCTAAGGGTGTCAGGGCTTCTGTGGTTAAGAATCCAGTTCCTTTGGATAAAGATTCTAGAGCGTTGGATAGGTGGGGTAAAAAAGTGTACACCTCTTCTCCGTTAGCTATGAGGGCTTTAAATTGCCAATTCCATATGCTGAAGTATCAGAACTTTCTGTTAGGTCAATTAAAATCTAAGGTAGATGCTTTATCTGAGGGTATAGAGTGTAAGGAATTGCAGGACTTGGTTCATGCTTCAGATCAAGTTGGTAAACATGCCTTGCAGTGTGGCTTTGATGCCCTTCAGGCTTCTTCCAGGGTAGCTGCTACTGGTTCAGTTATTCGTAGACATGCCTGGCTTAAGGATCAAAATTTGTCAGAGCATGTTAAGGCTCAGATTTTGGATGCTCCCCTTCAATCTGAAGTTCTTTTTGGTTCCCCTGTGGAGTCAGTTTTGAAAAAGATGGAAGACAAAGCTAAGTCTATGCAGACAGTTAAGGAATTTTTGCAAGTACAGTCCCCTAAGTTTAGCAGGAATTGGCCTGCAAGAGGATGGTCTTACCCTTCTTCAGATTTTCAGTCTAAGGGCAGGTCTAGACGTGGTAGGGGCAGGGCTCACGCTCAGGGTTCTTTCAGACCTAGGAGTTGGAGTTCTCCTGCACTATCTTCTGGTGAGGGCAGGGGTCAGCCTTTTCGTAAACAGACCCAATGACCTGTATCTCCAGTTGCCGGATCCTTCCTTTCTGGCAGCACCTCTAGGAGGAAAGTTGGCACTTTTGGCACTTTTCAAACAAAATTGGCATTTGGTCACCCAGGACAAATGGGTGTTGGACATAATAATTCAAGGCTACAAGTTTTATTTTCACACTTTTCCCCCTTTCAAAGGCATGCCAGATGTACCTCCTCAGCAAAGGCTGGAGGCTCAAGAACAAATTTCTTTGCTTTTACAGATGGGGGCTATCCAGGTGGTACCTCCGTCAGAAGAAGGCCTAGGGTTTTATTCTCGTCTTTTCCGAGTGCCAAAGAAAGGAAACACTTGGAGGCCAATTCTGGATTTGTCCATTCTCAATACATACTTAGACATTCCAAAGTTCAAGATGTTAACATTACAGCAACTTCTGCCTCTGCTAGGCAAAGATCACTGGATGGTAACTCTGGATCTCAAAGAGGCCTATCTTCACATTCCTATCAGGTCCAGCTGCAGGAGATTCCTGCGTTTTCGGGCTGGCACTTCTCATTATCAGTTCTCTGCATTGCCCTTTGGTTTATCTACTGCGCCCAGGGTGTTCACAAAGGTTCTGGCTCCTGTAATAGCTTTCTTAAGACTGAGGGGAATACAAGTTTATCCTTATCTGGACGATTGCCTGATTCTTGCTCAGGACAAAGACAAGTTACTTCAACAGCTACAGTATGTAATGGCAGTTTTAAGGTGCCTAGGGTATTCTGTGAACGAAACAAAGTCCAGTCTAGTACCCTCTCAGGACATGTGCTTTCTGGGTGTGAGACTGAATACAGCCTCTCAGATGGCTTTTCTGACCCCGGACAAACAAAGAACTCTTCTTCTATACTTCCAGCAATTATCAGTACTGTCCAGGCTGACTGCAAGGACAGTCCTTCAAGCCTTGGGGTTCATGGCATCTTGCATTCTGGTACTTCCCAATGCCAAACTGCATATGCGGAAGCTACAATGGTATCTCAAAAGTGTATGGACTCAACACTGCCACGATTTGGACACTGTCATTCCGATAATACCTTGCATCCAGAAGGAATTCTTGTGGTGGGCACAGGAATGTCACCTAAACAAGGGACTCTCTGTGACCCGACCAGAGGCGAGTCAGATCTTAACGACGGATGCCTCAGACCTGGCTTGGGGAGCACACTTCAATGGGAAATGGATTCAAGACAAGTGGCCTCCCAAACTACAGCATTTGCATATCAACATGAAGGAGATGTTAGCAGTCCAGTTTGCCCTGATGGCTTTCAAGGGCCTACTTCAACCAGGACAGGTGTTGATACAAACATACAACACTACAGTCATGTGGTACATCAACAAGCAGGGGGGGACCCATTCTTATCCTCTTTGCAGACAAGCTATGATATTGTGGGAGACTGCTCTGGGTTTGCACATCACTCTTCAAGCACGGTTTCTGCCAGGAGCACAGAACTCCCTAGCAGATGTATTGAGCAGACAAATTGTGGATCCCCACGAGTGGAAATTGGATCCTCAGGTATTTCATCAGTTGACAGTGGCTTGGGGAACTCCAGACATAGATCTGTTCGCTTCTCCTCTAAATTTCCAACTACCAACATTTTGCACAAAAATGTTTCACCCAAAAGCTTGGAAACTGGATGGTCTATCTTTCAGTTGGAACAACCTTCACGTCTATGCTTTTCCTCCTCTGCCTTTCATTACCAAGGTTCTCTTGAAGGTCAGGAGGGACAAGCCTTGCATGATTTTAATAGCACCAGATTGGCCACGACAGCACTGGTATCCTCTGCTGAGGAGTTTAATTCAGGAGCCTCCTTGGCCTTTGCCACAGCTTCCTCACTTGTTGTCCCAGTCAAGCAGTCATTTGCTCAATGTCAGGGTGCAGTCCCTGCATCTAACGGCCTGGCGTATTCTGTTTTAGAGCCTGTGGGTTCTCGGCTTCCTCAACAGGTTTTAGATGTCATTTTGGAAGCTAGGCGGCCCAGCACTAGAAAAGTTTATGCTGATAAATGGAAGAGATTTTTTCTTTGGAGCACAACAAAGGGCTTTGATGTCTCTGTACCTAATTTGAGTTTTACACTGCAGTACCTTACTGAGTTACTAGACAAGGGTTTGTCTTTTTCTTCTGTGAAAGTTCATGCTGCAGCCATTTCTGCTCACTATGATTGTGACCCTCCTTTATTTTCTCACCCTTTGTTTAAGCAATTTCGTAGAGGGGCAAAAAATATAAGACCCCCACGTAGAGCTCCTACTCCTTCCTGGGATCTCAATTTTGTGTTGGAGAAGCTTACTTTGCCTCCTTTTGAACCTGCAGCTACGTCTGACTTGAAGTTTTTGTCCTGGAAGACTGCCTTTTTGTTGGCCATTACTTCTGCTAGAAGGGTATTTGAATTGCAGGCTCTCATGGCAGTTGAACCTTTTCTAATATTCCATAAGGATAGAGTTTCTTTGCGTACTAACCCTACTTTCATGCCAAAAGTGATTTCTAATGTGGCCTTGAACCAGTCTATTCATTTGCCTACTTTTTATGCTGATCCCCAAAATAAGGGGGAAAAATCTTGCATTCTTTGGATATACACAGGCAGTTACGTTATTATTTGAGCAGAACTAAGGAGTTCAGACAGACTCAACAGTTATTTGTTTCTTTTGCTTTGGGTTCACAAGGGAAAGCTGTTTCTAAACAGTCTTTTTCAAAGTGGATTGGTAATTGTATTGCTTTTTGTTATTCTCATCATGGGAAGGATGTTCCTGCTGGGATTAGACCTCATTCCACTAGGGCTACTGCCACTTCTACTGCTTTTTTGAGGGGTGTAGCTACTAAGGATATTTTGGAAGCAGCTACTTGGAGTTCAGTTCATACTTTTACTAAACATTACCATCTCCCTCTTTTCTCCAAGTCCAGGGCTGGGTTTGCCACTGCAGTCTTACAGGGCATGTTAGCAGCCCCTAATGCTTTTTAGTTTGCCAGCCTACCTTTTCCTTTGCTTTGGGATTCTACCCACAGGTTATGACTGCAGCAATGTGAGACGAAGAACATAGTACAGTTTTGTACCTACCATAAATGTAGATGTTCGAGGATCCACATTGCTGCAGTCCTATTTTCCCTCCCTCCTTCCCCTCTTTGGTTTGGGGGTGTGGTTGTTGTTTGTTGTTATTGTTTCTTGGGGATAATTATTATTTTCTCCCTTTGTGGCTCTGGCCTTTTCCTTTTAAGGCCTTCTGACATCTGGGGCAATAAAGACTGAGGATATGGCGTCGGTCATGCGCTTAAGTACTACTACGTACTGACGTCAGCTCCGGGCGCCCATGACCGACGCCAGCCTAACTCTTTGGTATTCGGGCCGACTGAGGACAGCGGACTACCCACAGGTTATGACTGCAGCAATGTGGATCCTCGAACATCTACATTTATGGTAGGTACAAAACTGTACTTTTTTTATTACTGTGCATGTTTGGAATTTTTTCATTTCTCCAAATTTAGCCTTACTTAGAGGGCAACTGGCATCTGGGGCAAGAAACACTGAGGAAGATGGCGTCGGCTGACGCTTTTATATCCCAGGCGCTCTGACGTCGGGAAAGGGGCGACATCAGCCGACGCAGGACACAGACTTTGGAATCCGGCCGACCGAAGGGCTGCCTGAGGCAGGACAACCCATATGTAAGGACTGCAGAAGCATACCAGCAGACATCTACATTTATGGTAGGTACAAAACTGTACTTTTTGATTCTTTAGAGGCCTCATGCAGAGCAGCAGTTACAGGCTCTGTCATTAGAAGACATGCAAGGTTAAAAGAACATACGTTGCCAGATCATGTTAAAGCTAAATTACTGGATGCACCTTTACAGCAGGATGTTTTATTTGGAGTTAAGGCAGAAGAGGTATTAAAGAAAATGGAGGATAAGGCAAAATCTATGCATATAGTGTAGGATTTCTTTCAGGTTCAGCCTCCTCGATTTAGTAGAAACTGGCCAACAAAGAATTGGTCTTTTCCAGTTATGGATAGACCTCAAAGGGGCAGATACAGACGGCCAAGAGGTAGAGGTCAACCGCAAGGTCCTTCCAGGCCTCGACAATGGGGTGCATCAGGCCAGAAAGAAGGGGAAGACAGACACCAACCATATAAAAAACAGCCCCAATGACTTCCCACTCCAGCCGCCAAACAACTCACTCTTGGCAGCCCCCTTGGGAGGAAAACTGGCACTTTTCTGTCACAATTGGCATATGATCACCCAAGACAAATGGGTTCTCAATATTTCAAAAGGTTACAGGTTCCACTTTCACACTCTGCCAAGGTTAAAAGGAATACCAAATCTGCCACTAAATCAATGGGCAGAGGCCCAAAAACAAATTATGGCACTCATGAACATGGGAGCTATTCAAAAGGTGCCACCACAGGAACAAGGGCAAGGATTCTTTCTGGTTCCCAGAAAAGACAAAGCCTGGAGGCCCATTCTGGATCTTTCTTCACTAAACACTTACCTGGATGTTCCAAAATTCAAAATGTTGACATTACAGCAGCTTCTTTCCATGCTGGGCAAGCAAGCTTGGCTCATGACCTTGGACCTCAAGGAGGCATACCTGCATGTCCCTATCAGACAAAACTGCAGAAGATACCCCAGATTCATAGCTGGTCCAATGCATTATCAATACTCTGCACTGTCCTTTGGATTATCTACTGCGCCCAGGGTCTTCACAAAGTGCCTGGCACCAGTAATTGCATTTTGCAGATCAGAAAGGGATTCAAATTTACCTGTACCTGGACGACTGCCTGATTCAAGCAGAGAGCAAGGACATTCTTCTAAAGCATCTGGCATTTGTAAAAAAGTTATTAAGTTGCCTGGGGTACACAGTAAACAAAAAGAAATCAAAACTAGTGCCCTCACAAGAGATAATATTCCTGGGTGCCAGCTTGAACACAACGGCCCAGATGGCTTATCTCACGCCAGACAAGCAAGGACAACTGACACAATACTTTCAATTGATGGCAACAAAGACCCAACTCCCTGCAAGAAATATTCTGCAGGCCTTGGGCTTCATGGCATCTTGCATACTACTAATTCCATATGCCAGATTGCATATGAGGAAACTATAATGGTACCTAAAGAGTGTATGGTCTCAACACTGTCAAAGTTTGGAAACCGTTATAACACTAATACCTTGCCTTCAATAGGAGTTTCGATGGTGGGCTCAAGCTTGTCACCTCAACAAGGGACAGCCTTTTACTCAGCCCACAGCCAGGCAACCACTGACAACAGATGCATCGGATTACGCCTGGGGAACACACATAGCAGGAAAATGCATTCAGGTCAAGTGGCCCTCAGAACAAAGGCATCTTCACATCAATCAAAAAGAGATGCTAGCTGTACAAAATGCCCTTATAGCTTTGAAGGACCTGTTGCATCCAGGACAACTACTACTAAAGACAGACGACACCACAGTTATGTGGTACATAAACAAGCAAGGGGGAATTCACTCCTACCCCCTCTGCAGACAAGCCATGACCTTGTGGAACACAGCTATAAACTATCAAGTTTATCTACAAGCACAATTCCTGCCAGGAGAGAAAAACACACTGGCAGACGACTTAAGCAGAAATATCATGGATCCCCACGAATGGGAATTGAATCCTCAAATATTCAGAATGATAACAAAGAAATGGTGGAGCCCGGACATAGATCTGTTTGCCTCCCCAATGAACTGCCAGCTAAAGAAATTCTGCACAAGGAGTTACCGTCCGCAAGCATGGAAAGTGGATGCCCTCTCATTCAGCTGGACAAACCTACAAGTATACGCTTTTCCACCACTGCCTCTTCTTCCAAAAGTACTCATAAAAGCCAGGCAAGAAGAACCAAAAATTATCCTGATTGCACCAGACTGGACACGCCAGCACTGGTACCCAATCTTAAAAAACTTGGCACAAGGACCACCCTGGATTTTGCCTCAAATACCACATCTGCTGTCTCAGCACAACAATCAGATACTCCACAGCCAGCTAAAGACACTAAACCTAGCTACATGGAAGATTCCCTAGCCACGCAAGCAATGCCTCTCTCCAAAGCTGTTATGGATGTCATTCTGGAGGCCAGAAGGCCTAGTACCAGGAAAGCCTACTCGGATAAATGGAAGAGATTCTGTGCCTGGAACCAGGCTCACAGCCTTGATCCTCTTTTGCCAAATATTCCTCAGATACTACAATATTTGACTGAGATGCTGGACAAAGGCCTCTCCTTTTCATCCATCAAGATCCACGCCTCTGCCATATCTGCTCATTACAACACGGATCCACCAATTTTCTCTAATCCTTTGCTAAAACAGTACCTCAGAGGGGCTAAAAACATAAGACTGCCCGTAGACCACCTACTCCAACTTGGGACCTCAACTTTGTTTTGGAAAAGTTAACTTTGCTTCCTTTTGAACCAGCTAGCACAGCAGAATTAAAATACATCTGTTGGAAAACTGCTCTGCTCCTGGCAATAACTTCTGCACGAAGAGTTTCAGAATTACAGGCACTAATGGCAGTGGAACCTTTCCTCATTTTCCACCAGGACAGAGTGTCCTTAAGAACTAACCCTACATTTATGCCTAAGGTGGTTTCAAGTGTGTCTCTAAACCAAACCATTCACTTCCCAACTTTTTATCCAAAACCACAGAATAAAGGGGAAAGACTATTGCATTCATTGGACATTCACAGGCAGTTACGCTTCTACTTGGACAAAAGCAAAGCTTTCAGAAAATCTGAGCAATTATTGGTAGCATATGCTGCAGCAGCACAGGGAAAAGCTATTTCAAAACAGACTATTTCCAAATGGATAGGACATTGCATACATTTCTGCTATACGCACCATGGAAAACCTGTGCCTAACAGCATTAGATCTCACTCCACCAGGGCAACAGCCACTTCAACTGCCTACATCAGAGGAATACCTACCAAGGATATTTTGGAAGCAGCAACATGGAGTTCTGTGCATACCTTCACCAAGCATTACCATCTGCCTCTATACTCTAAATCCAGAGCTGGCTTCGCCTCTGCAGTGCTGCAGGGCCTTATAGCCACCCCTAATGCCTTATAGAACCAACCACCCTACCTCAGCTTTGGGATTCTACCCAAGTGTAATGACTGCAGCAGTGTCACACGATGAACATAGTACAGTTTTGTACCTACCATAAATGTAGATGTTCGAGTGTAGACACTGCTGCTGTCCAGGTTACCCTCCCACCTTCCCCTCTTACTGGCTAGTACGTACCTAGTTCCTCTACCCTTTACTACCTATGGGGAGTATTTGCTGGTAGCTGAAAGTATGTTGTTTGCATTTCTTATGTATGTTTTATTAGCAATTTGAATTGCCTACCTATTTGGGGGCACCTGACATCTGGGGCAAGAAAAACTGAAGAAATTAGTGTCGGCTGCATCTTATATACCCCTGTCGCACTGGCGTCGGCTGCATCTTATATACCCCTGTCGCACTGACGTCAGGGAGGAGGCGACAGCAACCGACGCCGGACCAAGACTTTGGAACTCAGGCCGGCTGGGGAACCGCCTGACGGCAGGTTAACCCAAGTGTAATGACTGCAGCAGTGTCTACACTCTAACATCTACATTTATGGTAGGTACAAAACTGTACTTTATGTACTCACCATAACATTCGATGTATGTAGTTCATCTCGCCTCACATTCTTACTTACCCTCCCACCTTCCCCCTTCCTGGAGGATTTGGAAGTTAGGTTATCTGCAGAGTTCCCTTGCTTAGCTTATTCTTTACCTGGATGTGATGTATGCATGGAGTACAAATGAGTTTCGCAGCAAACTAGATCTGGGGATATGGAGCAGTGCACCATGGGTTACCTGTTTAGCCCAGCCAATGAAAGACTTCGAGCTAGTAAAATCGGCTGAGTCGATGACGATATTCGGCTCCGAACCCACGGGTAAGAATGTGAGGCGAGATGGACTACATACATCGAACGTTATGGTGAGTACATAACTTCTTGATGTCCTTCATGGATGCATCTGCAGTCATAACAACTGGGTTGTCCTGTCGTCAGGCAGCCCTTCAGTCGGCCGGATTCCAAAGTCCGGGTCCGGCTGATGTCGCACTTCACCCGACGTCATCTCTGTTGGTCTTCGGGTATAAAGGCATCAGCCGACGCCATTTTCCTCAGTCTTTCTTGCCGCGTGGCCAAGCAGAAGCTGTTCGCAAGTGCCGGTCGGTCGGATCCAGAGATTACTTCTACCGAATACTACCAAGACTTCTAAAGCTAAGTACCCGTTGGGGACTCTTTCTTGCCTCAGCCGATGTCAGAAAAAGTTAATAATTGTTTAACCTGTGGGAAACAAATACCTCATAAAGATTTCCACTCTTATTGTCTGCCTTGTTTAGGCCCAGCCCACGACGTAGCAGCCTGTTCGGCCTGTGCTTCTTCAACCCGACAACGCTTAGGCGTCGGTCGGAGTTTGCTGAACAGTTTTTCGGTTCTGATTTTGCGTACATTATGCCGTCGGATCCTCCGACAACCCAATCTGCCAAAAAACGCAAAGATAAAGACCGACACTCGCGGTCCGCGGTTTCGGTCGAAACCGAGAAAACTGATCAAAGTACAGCTGAATCTATCTCTACAACTGAGGCCCCTGCTACCACTCTTGAAACGGCCTCAGAAATTTTATCCACTACGGTGGTTGCCACTGACTTATCAGACACCATTCCCTTGGATGTCTCTACCCCAGCACGTGGTGCTGCTAGGCCTCCAGCAGCCATGTCCATTAAGGCCTTCGCCAGGGCTAAAGCAGCAAAGACTACTAAAACAGTGCCTGTTAAACCGCCTACAACCAGGCCATCCTCTAGTTCTCAAATGCTTACTCTGGCAGAAGATTTAATTTCATTAATTAGAGGATCTCAATCTCACCCAGACAGGGCCTCTCAGCCCCCAGAGAAGAGACCTAGGGCAGAGCCCCCTGAGCCAGTATCCTCTGATGAGTCTGCCGATGAATCAGACATAACTGATCAGCCAGAGGCTCCTTTCTCCAATTTTGAAGACTCTGATGCTGAAGAATCCATTCCAGCTGCTTCCCCACCAGAAGAATTCTCCTTTGGGGAAACCTTACATGCCATCGAGAGCAGTTCCAATGGCAGCAACAGGATTTTTCAGACTCCAGAAAAGACTTAGGACCTTTCTGCACCTTCCACAGCACAGGCCCTTAGCTATACCTCCTGTTCTCTCTGTGGTGGATGATGCTTTCAATGATGTCTGCTCCGCACCAGATTCTTTACCTCCAGCCCCTGCCAAACCAGACAGATTTTACAGGGTGCCAGACACTCATCACCACCTTTACAAGGCCCCACTTGCAGACCCGAAACTATATCCCAGGGTCCCAAGGCAGTAGCGACCATAGCAAAAACCCTATTCCTTCAGAAAGGGAAGCAAGGTCATTAGACAGATGGGGCAAAAGGTCTACACTTCAGCTACTCTCTCAGCTAGAGCTTTAAATTGTCAGTTTCACATGATACAATACCAAGAGTTTATGCTTGATCAGTTAACTAAAAAACTAACCACTGATGAATCTATTGATAAGAAATATGTATTAGAAATGGTAAATAACATACAACAGGTTAGTAACCATTCCTTAAAATGTGGCTATGATGCACTGGAGGCTTCATTTAGATCAGCCATGACTGGCACAGTGATAAGAAGGCATGCATGGCTAAAGGAGCAAGCTCTACCGGATCATGTTAAAGCTAAGTTGCTAGATGCTCCTATGGATAAGACAAGTCCGTTTGGTACACCTGCCCAGCAGGTTATGAAGAAAATGGAAGAAAAGGCAAAATCTGTTCAAACGGTTAAAGATTTCTTGCAGGTTCAGCCCCCAAGGTTTAGCAGGAACTGGCCTGCCAAAAATTGGTCCTTTCCTGACTCCACAAGATCTCAAAGGGGCAGGAATAGACGTTCCAGAGGCAGAAACCAATCCAGGGGAGGTGCCTACAGAGGACGACAGTGGCAAGGTAACAACAGAGGCACAGACACAACCTCTGCCACTACATCAACTCAACCACAGTGACTTAACCCTAAATCCGCCTACCAGGGAACAAATAGCAGCTCCTCTAGGCGGAAAATTAACCTTATTTTCAAAGAACTGGCACTATATAACAAAAGACAAGTGGATTTTACAAACCATAGATCCAGGTTACCGGTTCCACTTCCACACTTTACCAGTCAAAAGAGGAATGCCAAATCTACCTCCAAATCAAAAAACAGAGGCTCTACAACAGATAATGCAGTTAGCAAACATGAGAGCTGTGGAAAAAGTGCCAACAGCAGAGCAAGGAAAGGGTTCTACTCCAGACTATTCCTAGTTCCAAGAAAGGAAAAAGTTGGAGACCAATTCTCGACCTGTCCGCCTTTAAATACATACATCATTGTCCCAAAATTCAAAATGCTGACCCTACAGCAACTTCTTCCCATGCTGGGCAAGGAGTGTTGGCTGGTAACTCTAGATCTCAAGGAGGCATACCTGCACGTCCCCATTCGACCAATCTGCAGAAGATACCTCAGATTTCTTGCAGGATCAGAGCACTATCAATTCTCAGCATTGCCCTTTGGCTTATCTACTGCGCCCAGAGTATTCACAAAATGCCTGGCATCAGTAATCGCCCATTGCAGACTACAGGGAATTCAAATTTACCCATACCTAGACGACTGCCTGCTACAAGGGGACAACAAAAGCAAGCTGACAACAGATTTACAAAGGGTCATTTACTTGCTGCAAGCACTGGGATACACAGTCAATCTACAAAAGTCAAGGCTGATACCATCCCAAACAAGGACTTTCTTGGGCGCGGAATTGGACACAGTAAAACAGATGGCATTCCTAACTACAGAAAAACAAAAAACTCCCTCTTTACTTCTTGGCACTAACAAAACTGAACAAGTTAACAGCAAGAAAAGTACTGCAGGCCTTGGGCTTCATGGCATCATGCATAATCTTGGTTCCATTTGCCAGACTACATATGAGAAAACTACAGTGGTACCTAAAGAATTTATGGTCCCAACACAGACACAGCCTAGAAACAGAAATCCCATTAATTCCATGCTTAAAACAGGAGTTCCTATGGTGGGCTCAGGCATGCCAGTCAAACCCAGGGCTACCCTTTCGCAGATGTCAAGCAAGCCAGACCATCACATCACAACAGGCCTTCAGACCTAGGATGGGGGCCCACATGCTGGACAAATGCGTGCAAGGATTGTGGACACAGGATCAACTTCACCTGCACATCAACCTAAAAGAAATGCTGGCAGTAAAACTGGCAATCCAAAAGTTCAGACCATTTCTCAAAGAGGGCCAGTTGATGATAAGGACAGACAACACCACAGTCATGTGGTACATCAACAAACAGGGAGGCACTCATTCATACCCTCTATGCAGAATGACTTTGGAGCTGTGGACCCTGGCACTCAGCTACAACATCCAGTTACAGGCAATATTTGTACCGGAAAGGAGAATACTCTAGCAGACATATTAAGCAGAACCACATCGGATGCCCACGAATGGAAGCTGCACCGGACATCTTCAAGACCATCTCAAAGAAATGGGGAATGCCTCAGATAGATCTATTTGCATCACCTACCAATCACCAGCTCAAAAATTCTGCACAAGGACATTTCACCCACTAGCATGGAAAGTGGATTCGCTCTCCTTCAGCTGGAAAGGCCTAACAGCATATGCATTCCCACCTCTTCCTTGATACACAAGGTATTACTAAAAATCAAGGAAGAACGTTCAAGGATAATCCTGATAGCTCCAAACTGGCCAAGACAACACTGGTACCCACTGCTGAGGAGCATGTCTCGAACAATATGTCCTGATGCCTTTGATGTTAACTCAGAACAACTACAGCATCATACATCCAAACCTAAAAGCGTTGCAACTGACTGCATGGAACAACACATAGCAGCAGCTAATCCAGAACTTTCCCAAAGAGTTAGAGACATTATTCTTGAAGCACGCAGACCTTCAACAAGAAGAAACTATGCTGGAAAATGGAAAAGGTTTGTCATTTGGAGTACTGAAAGAGGAAAAGATGTGTCAAACATAGATATGCCTAACATTCTGGAGTACCTAGCGAACTTCTTCATTCAGGCCTGTCCTACTCCTCCATCAAGATACATGCATCAGCTATTTCAGCAGAATACAGCTTTGATCCACCTGTTTTTCTCACCTTTGCTCAGGCAGTTCCTCAGAGGAATCAAGAATGTAAAACCTCCAAGGAAACCACCATTACCAGCTTGGGACCTAAACTTTGTGCTAGAAAAATTGACACTATCACCCTTTGAACCAGCAGCAACAGCAGACCTACAACACCTGTCATGGAAAACTGCTTTTCTACTGGCAATTACTTCAGCAAGGAGGGTTTCAGAACTACAGGCCTTAATGGCAGTGCAACCCTTCCTAATCTTCCACCAAGATAGTGTGTCTATGAGAACTAATCCTACATTTATGCCTAAGGTGGTATCCAGAGTGTCTTTAAACCAGGCAATCCACCTACCTACCTTCTTTCCCAACCCACAAAACAGAGGAAAGAATATTGCATACCTTGGATGTACATAGACAGCTACGCTACTATTTGGACAGAACTAAAAGTAGCAGAAAGACTGACCAACTTTTTGTAGCCTATGCAACAGGAAGGGAAGGAAAAGCTATTTCCAAACAGACTATCTCCAAATGGATAGGAAATTGCATACGATTCTGTTACTCCTTCCATGGAAAACCAATTCCACAGAACATAAGACCTCATTCTACAAGGGCAACAGCCACTACCACAGCCTTCTTACGAGGAGTAGCAACCAAAGACATTATTGAGGCGGCTACTTGGACCTCCGTGCATACATTTGCCAAGCATTATAATTTGCCTCTATATTCCAGATCCCGAGCAGGGTTTGCCACTGCTGTACTGCAAGGGATCCTAAACACACCATAATCTAGTTTTATCCCCCTCCCCTTGTTGGCTATGGTATTCTACCCAGTTGTTATGACTGCAGATGCATCCATGAAGGACATAGTACAGTTTTGTACCTACCATAAATGTAGATGTCCGAACTGGATAGCATCTGCAGTCAGGATTACCCTCCCTCCTTCCCTCTGTGGTACTCCTAGGGTGTTTACCCTCCTAATAGCTAGCTAGTGGGGAGTCTCTTATGGTGTATTTGTTTGTATATATGTACATACATGCTTACTTTTTGTGTTTACCTTCTATCCTTTTGGAAACATTGGCATTTATCCAAATTTTAGCCTTCCATGAGGGCAACTGGCATCTGGGGCAAGAAACACTGAGGAAAATGGCGTCGGCTGATGCCTTTATACCCGAAGACCAACAGAGATGACGTCGGGTGAAGTGCGACATCAGCGAAGCGGACCGGACTTTGGAATCCGGCCAACTGAAGGGCTGCCTGACGACAGGACAACCCAGTTGTTATGACTGCAGATGCTATCCAGTTCGGACATCTACATTTATGGTAGGTACAAAACTGTACTTTTTGTTTAGTTCTTCTAATGGTGGTGTTCCGTTTTCAGACAAGAGTATCTAGACAGGTTTTGATGGTTAGGCAGTTTGTAAAATGTGGGCTGAGTCATGACTTATCTTGTTTGTAGTTATTTGAAGGCAGTTTGGTTACCAAAAATGTAAACCAAATAAGTTGTAAGTAACAAATTTACTTCCAAAAGTGTAATGATAATCAGCAGTTAGTTAAGGTGTTTGTAGCTTGAGTGGGAATTGGATAGTGTTAACCTCAGTGATTTGCACATTTGTTGCACAGTTCTTTTAGTGAACTTTCAGCTTGAATATACAGCTTGGTAAGGCTTGAGTATGTCTAGTGTAGGGTTACCACCTGTCCCTCTTTGCAAGGGACAGTCCCACTTTGGGAAGTTTGCGTTAAAACCTAAAAAATGGCAAATGTCCTGAGATTTTAAGACAAAATATATTTCTCAAGTTTTCTTTAATAGTTGCATAAAACAGTTGTTTTGTATACGGGACACACAAATATTACATGAAATAGCATAAGCAACTCAAATGCTACAAAATTAAGCTTTTATTTTGGCAAAAAAGTGAAGTTATGTCCTTTGCACAGGTCGTGGGTATGTTTTGTCCAGCAAAATCTCACAGTTCTACAAAAAATGTCCCACTTTGGGCATTTGAAAAGGTGGCAACCCTAGTCTAGTGTGTGTCTATCTCATTGGCAGTTCAGACACAAGATGGTGTCAGCAGTGAAAATGCCAGAGCTAAGAAAATAAATCTACAGAAGTAAAAAAGTGCATTCGCTTTCAAGAATTTCTGCATCTAAAAAACAAAAGTGTGATTGTCAGTAGAGGAATGGCTTGACTGCACTCCTTCCCAGAATTATCTTGCTGACATGAAATTTAGCAGAAAGCTGGAAGCTTTAAATCGGTTTATTCATCATTGCAAGATGACTAGCAGACATTTATGAAAATAGTATAGTTTGCTGTGTTTGCTAGTGGCAGGATGGCATTTAATGTACTTAGCTCTTTGTCTTTCCTTGAAGAGGGGAAAGACACAGTAGCACTCAGAGGGAAGTGTAGGAATTACTGTGAGCCTAGGAAGAATTAGCCTTTTACTCCCCATGGTGTACAGTGTCCTGCAGAGACTATGGATGCTTACTTTACTGAGCTGTAGAGTAATGACAAAGGTTTTTATTTGCCGATTTTGTAATATATACTAATGAAAGCGAGTACTTTCTGATTTAAGAAATTTGGTATTAAGGGATCAGCTTTTAAGAGAAGCAGATTTCACCTCATCAAAAGCTGTGAATATGTGCATGTAGAGAGCAAGTGAAACTGCTGTTATATAGTTAAAAGAAGCAACTAAGTAATGAACAAAGGATGTGTGTAAGTAAAATACAAATCCAAGTCAGAACAAGTGAAGATGTGTTGTAACAGTAATGCACTGGGTATGAAAAAAAGAGCCAGCTGAGCATCCAGAATGGAGGCTAAAGAAAAGATTGTGAAAGATATACTCTTTCTTCATGCAGTAGTCTGGGCTGTATCATGAGAGTGAAGCTTTGTCCTGCATTTAATTACATTTATCAATAGATTGGAGATATGTGGAAGCTCTGATTAAAAGGAAGGCAGGGTAGTCTTGAGGGGTAACATCACCTGCTGAGGTGAGTAACACAACTGTACTGACATAACCAATGCACACCGAATTATGGTGCTGTACAAGGCAGGTACAAGGGTTAGGCTTAATAGTCTCCAGGATTGCATGTCTTGTAACTGTCTGTGAATCTAAAGTGTAAAAAAAAGTCGCAAACCATCCCTTATGGCTATCTAAATGATGCTCCCTCACGGCTGATCCTTGTCCTGGTGACGAAGAATGAATAGGACAGTTGTTCTAGAGAGGAATGACTAATTGGCAGGAAGTAGGGGCAGAAAGAAAAATTGATGTAATCATTCTTGCAAAATCTGTGCTGGGAAGACATTTTAAGGTTTGTAAATGGAAAATGATTTATATTCAAAAGGATTGTACATATTGTTGAAAGAACATGAAAATGAGCTAGATATGGGCACTCTTCCAAGTGAAAAGGCATAGTCAAGTCTGAAAATGCTGCTTTTGTATTTGAAATAATGAAACAAGAATGCAAGCCATATGACTGGGAAGTAAATACTGAGCATTAGTAAACCAAATGTGAGATCTAAACTAAATGCAGGGGTCAAATGTAATGTTTTATCTTAAGATACCTTTGAAGCAGTAGCTCTGAACTGTCCATCAGATGGCTCACAAGCCACAATCTGCTGTTGCCCATGGTAGCTGACAAAACATTTGGGAATGTGATGCAAATAGGAGATTTAACCAGCTGGTAATGCTTGATGTCCTTCCATTTCACTGTTGCAGTATTCCTTACAGTAGGATTCATCTGCCAAGGGTGGCCTGACATCCAGCATGCTAAAGCATTTAGGTTTCTAAGGTTACACACCGTACATTGCACATTTACTCTCCACGCACAGTGTAGGACATAAAGGTGACATCCAGGAGTACCATCCTCTGAACTTCTTTGCCACCAGTCCAAGTACCATCTTAGATTGTTTGTCTGAATGCTCATTTGTTGGCTCACCATGCTGTTTTCAGATAAGTGCCCCGTTAGGGTTTTGTTATCTTTTTCTTTTGTTGTTGTTTTTGGGGTTCATGTCATCCAGAAAAGGGTAAGCCAGTGCGGGAGACAGACTCCCCATATAGTTTATTTTGAGCAGCAATTATTTTTTCTAGGTGCTTCCCACAACCATATGTCCTGTTCTGTTTGCCAGGCTTTCATCCTGAACACTCTGCATAGTTAACTTTCTTCTTTGATCATACACTTAGAAACCAACGTGTTAAGCTTTTGGCGAAAGATACCATGGGAAGGACCTTCGTGGTATTGAGGGTCAGCCATTCACAAAGAAGGCCAAGAAAGCTAAGTCTTATTCTTTGGCTGTGCCACCTCTGCCAGACATCTGTCTTGAGGTTAGTGAAAGCCCGGAAGTTCGCCCAGCTCCTTTGTTGATTCCTTTGTAGCATCTGCTTCAGAGACCAGCTTCGATCCGGCTTCACGCACATTTCTGGGGGCCTTGCAGACTGCTGCTTTGGATGATCAGGGGGAACTGTGGCTGGTTATTACCAAAGGACCTAAGAGACTTCCTCAGATTTTGGGTAGGGAGGAGATACCAACTAATATTATACACTCATATGGAGTCTGAACCTTCTAGGTTTACAAGACTGACATCCTTTTAAAGAAGAAAGAAAAAAAAAAACTAAACATGATGATGTTCGTGTTTCACTGTTGCAGTCATCACATTTGGGTTATCTGCCTGCAAGTAGCCCTCAGCCGGCATGAATACCAGAGTCTTCAGATTTCTGCGTCAGATGCTGTTGCTTCTTCCATGACATCAGGGGTATAAAACATGCAGCCGGTGCCATTACATCAGTCTTTCTTGCCATGCAGTGCCTGAAGCAGAAGCAGTTCGCAATTGCTCGTCGGCCTACTCCTGAAATGTTCATTTT
This sequence comes from Protopterus annectens, assembly GCF_019279795.1. NCBI lineage: Eukaryota > Metazoa > Chordata > Ceratodontiformes > Protopteridae > Protopterus > Protopterus annectens. Next base: position 499,453,355 of record NC_056726.1, on the reverse strand, counting down.
CGAGTTTCAGACCTGAAGTCGTCAAAAAGATAATTACCCCATTGGGAATCCTTTTTTCTTGTTCTAACCAATGTCAGAAAAAATTAATGGTCTTGCCTGTGGAAAGCAAATACCACATAGAGATTTTCATTCTTACTGCATCATCTGTTTAGGCCCAGACCACGACGTCCCTCACTGTCGGTTTTGTGCCTTGTTCAACGTCCGAGCTATTCGTCGTCAGGCTATTTTTGTAACTAAATTCTTTCGTTCTCGATCTCCGTACTCTGAAATGGCTGTTAAGCCATCCAACTACTGATCTTCAGAAAAAAAGTAAGAATAAAGTCAGAGACAGATCGGATAGGTCCAAAACTGCCGATGACGCTTCCGTTAATCTAGTCGCCAGTCCACCGGTACTCAGTGAGGCACTTTCACAGCCCCTGATACCCACTACTACAGATTCGCAGGCCTCTACTGAGACCCATTCGGAGTCCGGTATGCCGCGAGATGCTGCTTCAACTATGGAACCTGTGGATGTCTCTACCTTGGATGGGTCCGGAGCCGCTGTGCAGGCACCGGCTTCTGAGGGTGTATTCAGGCCTACCGATTTTTATATTAAACCGACGACTTATTTTCAAGCTAAGAATACCGAATTCCTCAGGCCTAAAGTTTGCACTACACTTAGAAAACCAACGACCAAATCACATTCAGGTCCATATGCCTCAAAAACAAATGATTAGAATGGCTGAAGACCTTATTACCTTCATTAGGGGAAGCCAGCACCCCCCCCCCACCTCAAGAGACCTAGAACTGATTTTCTTTCCGATTCTTCTGTTCAGGAGTCTGATATCTCTATTCCTTCTGACTACCAGGAATTACCCTTATCTACTTACGAGGATTCTGATGCAGAGGATTCCATTCCCTCTGCTTCCCCACCGGAGGATTTTTCTTTTGGTGAAACCTTGCATACCCTTAGGGAGCACTTCCGCTGGGAATGCCAGGACTATTCTGAGTCCAAAAAGAGACTTGGGGAATTCTTACTCCTGCCTCAACACAGGCCTCTAGCTATCCCTCCTGTTCTGCAGATTATAGATGATGTTTTCCTGGAATCCAGCCTTACCCCTGACACTTTGCCTCCAGCTCCCAGGAAACCTGACAGGTACTACAGAGTACCTGACTCTTACAAATTCCTCTTCAAGACTCCTACTGCGAATCCAGAGACCATTTCCCAAGGACCAAAAGGTATTAAGGCTACTACTGCTAAAAATCCTACCCCTTCTGATAGGGACTCTAGAGCTTTAGACAGATTGGGTACAAAGGTATACACTTCTGCTACTTTGGCCATTAGGGCTTTAAATTGCCAGTTTCATATGTTAACGTATCAGCAGCATATTATCTGACTACTTAAACAGAAAATTATGTTGATTCCTGACTGTGCTAAACACAAAGATTTGCAAGAGTTAATGCATTCTGCTGAACAAGTTGGTAAACATACTTTGCAGTCTGGTTTTGATGCTCTAGAAGCATCTTGCAGGGCTGCTGTCACTGGGTCTGTACTTAGAAGGCATGCTTGGCTTAAGGAACAAAATTTGTCAGATCATGTTGAAGCTAAATTACTGGATGCACCCTTAAACCAAGACCACCTTTTTGGCAACAAAGCAGAAGTTGTCTTCAAAAGGATGGAGGAAAAAGCAAAATCTATGCAAACTGTTAAAGATTTCTTAAAAGTACAGCCTCCTAGATTCAGTAGGCATTGGCCTTCAAAAAACTGGTCTTTTCCAGTCCCTTCCAGGCCTTCTCAGTCCAAACCCAGGAGCAGCAGACCACCGAGACGTCATTCTCAGGCTGTGCACAGATCTAAGCAGTGGGGGGCTCCCACTTCCAAAACAGGGAGTAGTAAGCCACCCCCTATGGAAAAATGGCACAGTAACTTATCCTTAATTCTTCCAAGCCCTGCTCAACTACTTGCTCCCTTAGGATAAAAGCTCGCCCTGTATGCAAAAAACTGGGAACTCATTACCCAGGACAAATGGGTTTTAAACATAGTTTCCCTAGAATACAGATTCCACTTCCACTCAATTCCAACCCCAAGTGGATGGCCAGACCTCCCCCCAAATCAGTGGGCAGAGGCCCAAAGACAAGTGCTCTCGCTCCTCAGTATCAGGGCTATTCATCCTGTCCCAGCAGAACAAAGGGGAGAAGGTTTTTTTTCAAGACTGTTCCTGGTTCCCAGAAAAGAAAACTCCTGGCATCCTATCCTGGACCTGTCTACTCTCAACATCTGTCTGGTGGTTCCAAAATTCAAAATGCTAACTCTTCAACAGCTTCTTCCTATGCTAGCCAAGGATGCCTGGCTGGCAACCCTAGACTTAAAAAAAGCTTACCTGCACATCCCAATAAGGGAATCCTGCAGACAATACCTATGTTTCAGGGCGGGCTGCATGCACAGATGTTCTTCGTGTTTCACTGTTGCAGTCATTACATTTGGGTAATCTGCTGGCAGGTTGCCCTCAGTCGGCCTGATTAACAAAGTCTTGGGTCCTGCGTCGGTTGCTGTCCCTTCTTCCATGACTTCAGGTCGTCAGGGGTGTAAAACATGCAGCCGACGTGATTACCTCCGTCTTTCTTGCCGCGTGGTGCCCGAAGCAGAAGCAGTTCGCAAGTGCTGTTCGGCCGACTCCTGAAATTTTCATTTTCGAGTTTCAGAACCGAAGTCTTCAACTAAAACTAAGTACCCCGTTAAGGAAACTTTTTCTTGCTCCTTACCGATGTCAGTAAAAGTTAATTGCATTACTTGCGGAAAGCAAAATACCTCATAAAGATTTTAATTTGTACTGTATTCCTTGCCTAGGTCCTGACAACGACGTACCTTGCTGTCGGTTTTGTGCTTTATTTAATCAGCCCACTATCCGTCGTCTGTACATTTTTGCTTCTAAATATTTCGGTTCTCGGTTTAATTATCTGGAAATGACGTTGGTTAGCCATCCGACTACCAGAATTTCAAAAAAACGCAAAGATAAAAACAGACAGGCTGTTGAGGTCCAAAACTGCCGAAGACGCTTCTGCTAAGCCATTCGCCAGTTCACTGGTACTCAATGAGGCGCTTTCGCAGCCCCTGATACCCGCTACTTCTGACTCGTAGGCCTCTACTGAGATCCATTTGGAGTACGGTATGCCGCGAGATACTTCAACTATGGAACCCGTGGATGTCTGTACCTTGGATGGGTCCAGAGCCGCTGTGCAGGCACCAGCTTTTGAGGGGAGTATTCAGGCTTACAGACTTGCATATCAAACCAGCTCCACCTTCAATACTAAGGCCTAAATCTCGATTTATGTTGAAAAAAAACGACGCCTAGGCCACATGTTCAGGCCCCTATGCCTAAAAAACAAATGATCAAAATGGCTGAAGATTTAATTACTCTAATCAGGGGTAGTCACCCCCCCCCCCCTTCTAAGAGGCCTAGGCCTGAGCTTGACTATGGATCTTCTGATCAGGACTCTGTTTCTTCTGACTCTTCTGATGACTTGGATTTGTCCATGCCTACTTATCAGGATTCTGATGCAGAGGATTCCATTCCCTCTGCTTCCCCCCTGAGGATTTCTCTTTTGGTGAAACTTTACATACCTTAAGGGAGCATTTCCACTGGGAAAGTCAGGAATTCTCTGATTCAGAAAAGAGGCTTAGGGATTTTCTTCTTTTACCTCAGCATAGGCCTTTGGCTATACCTCCTGTACTAGACATTGTTGATTATGTGTTTTCGGAGTCCAGTATGACCCCTGATTCCCTGCCTCCAGCTCCTTGTAAACCTGACGGATACTACAGGGTTCCCGAGTCCCACAGGTTTCTTTTCAAAAATCCTGTTGCAGATCCTGAAACCATTTCTCAAGGGCCTAAGGGCATTAAGACTTCTACTGATAAAAATCCTACCCCTTCTGATAGAGACTCCAGGGTGCTGGATAGATGGGGTAAAAAGGTTTATATGTCTGCAACATTGGCTATCAGGGTTTTAAACTGTCAATTTCATATGTTAAAATATCAACAGCATATTATTGGACTGATTAAACAGAAAATTATGTTGATTTCTGACTGTGTGGAAAATAACGATTTACAGGATTTATTGCATTCTGCTGAACAAGTTGGAAAATATACTTTGCAATGTGGTTTTGATTCTTTAGAGGCCTCTTGCAGGGCTGCTGTTACTGGGTCTGTGCTTAGAAGGCATGCTTGGCTTAAGGAGCAATCTCTCCCTGATCATGTTAAAGCCAAATTGTTGGATGCTCCTTTAAATCAGGGCCGCCTGTTTGGCAATAAAGCTGGAGAAGTTTTAAAAAAGTTGGAAGATAAAGCTAAATCTGTGCAAACTGAAAAAGATTTCTTACAAGAGCAACCTCCAAGATTTAGAAGGCACTGGCCTACTAAGAATTGGTCCTTTCCGGCTCCTTCCAGATCCTCTCAAGCCAAATCCAGACACACTAAAAGCACCAGGTTTCAGTCCCAGGGGACTTTCAGAACTAAGCAATGGGGGGGCTCCACTTCCAAATCTAGAAATAACAAGACACCCCCCTATGGTAAACAGTCTCAATGACTTTCCTTTAAAATTATCAAGCACTTTCCTTTTAGCCGCCCCTTTTGGGGGAAAGATTGCTTTTCATGCAAAAAACTGGGAAATCATAACCCAGGACAAATGGGTTTTAAATATAGTGTCCCAGGGATACAGATTTCATTTCCACACATTGCCAACACCAAATGGGTGGCCAGACCTGCCCCCAAATCAGTGGGCAGAGGCTCAGAAACAAGTACTTTCCCTCTTAAACATGGGGGCTATTCAACCGGTACCAGAAGAGGAAAAGGGACAAGGTTTCTATTCCAGGCTTTTCCTGGTACCCAGAAAAGACAAATCATGGTGCCCAATTCTGGATCTGTCTACTCTAAGCACCTTTCTGGACATTCCAAAATTCAAGATGCTGACTCTTCACCAGTTACTTCCTATGCTAGGCAAAGATGCCTGGTTGGCAACACTAGATTTAAAAGAAGCTTACCTGCATGTCCCAATCAGGGAATCTTGCAGAAGATACCTACACTTCAAAGCAGGCCACTTGTGTTATCAGATCTCTGCACTGCCCTTTGGCTTGTCTATTGCACCCAGGGTATTCACAAAGTGCCTGGCTCCAGTAATTGCATTTTGCAGGCAAAGAAATATTCAAATATATCCGTACCTGGACGATTGTCTAATTCAGGCAGAAAACCAGGCCATACTTCTAAATCATCTGGCATTTTTAAAAAGGGTTCTAACTTGTCTAAGGTACACCATAAATGGAAGGAAATCACAACTGGTACCCTCTCAACAGATTACATTCCTGGGTGCAAGCTTGAATACAACTGCCCAGATGAATTTCCTCACGCCAGAAAAGCAAATTCATTTGGTAACTTACTTCAAACAGATGGCCACAAAAACCCTGCTATCTGCAAGACCAATACTGCAAGCCTTGGGGTTCATGGCCTCCTGCATTCTTCTAATTCCATATGCAAGACTGCATATGAGGAAACTTCAGTGGTACTTAACAGTCTATGGAGTCAACATTGTCACAGCCTGGAAACAATGATTCCTATCATACCCTGCCTACGCCTGGAGTTCCTGTGGTGGGCAGAGGCCTGCCACCAAAATAAGGGACTGCCATTCACGCTACCCCTTGCCACCCAAACCCTAACTATAGACGCATCAGACTATGCGTGGGGGGCTCACCTGGCAGGGAAGTGCATTCAGGGCAAATGGAACCCAAATCAAATGCACCTACATATCAATCAAAAAGAAATGTTAGCTGTACAGAATGCTCTGACAGCCTTCAAGGACTACATTCTTCCAGAACAACTAATGGTAAAGACGGGCAACACTACGGTTATGTGGTACATAAACAAGCAGGGGGGTACACATTCCTACCCCCTCTGCAGACTAGCCATGGCATTGTGGAACACGGCCTTGAGCTAACAAGTGCACCTACAAGCTCAATTCTTGCCAGGAAAATTAAATACACTGGCAGACGGGCTAAGCAGAAATCTCATGGACCCACATGAGTGGAGATTGGAACCATGGATTTTCAACATGTTGACAAGCAAATGGGGGTGCCCAGACATAGATCTATTTGCCTCCTCCGGAACTACCAGTTGTACAAAGTTTGCACAAGGACTCCCCACAAAAAAGCCTGGAAAGTGGATGCTCTGTCCTTCACCGGGAAAAACCTATCAGTCTATGCCTTTCCCCCTCTGCCTCTACTCTGTTAAGTTCTGTTAAACGTCAAACAGGACAAACCAAGAATGATTTTGATTGCTTCAGACTGGCCATGCCAACACTGGTTCCTGCTCCCGCGCAGTGTCACAAATATCTCCATGGCATCTGCCTCAGACACCTTCCTTACTGTCTCAGCAGGAGAACCAGATTCTGCACCCTCAGCTCCCAACATTGAACCTTGTAGCTTGGCTAATCAATTAAATTCACCCTTGGCATCCCTCAGCAAACCTGTGATGGATGTTGTCTTGGAGGCAAGAAGACCTAGTACTAAAAAATCTTATGCTAACAAATGGAAAAAATTCTGTGCTTGGAATCGGTCTCAAGGAATAAGCAACAGCAGTGCCTAATTTACCTCAGATTTTACATTACTTAACTGAGATGCTTCACAAGGGCCTGTCCTTTTCCTCCATTGAAATCCACGCCTCAGCCATTTCAGCTCATTATAACACAGAACCTCCCCTCTTCTCTCATCCTCTACATTCTGCATTCATTGGATGTACACAGACAACTTAGATTTTGCTTGAACAGGACTAAATCTCAAAGAAAATCTGAACAACTGCTGGTGGCATTTGCTGCAGGGGCAGAGGGAAAGGCTGTTTCAAAGCAAACCATTTCCAAATGGATAAGCCATTGTATTCATTTCTGCTATAAGCACCTTGGAAAAACTATCCCTCAGGGGATCGGATCCCATTCCACCAGGGCTGCATCTACTTCTACAGCCTTTCTCAGAGGTGTTCCTACCAGGGATATTCTACAAGTTGCTACCTGCCGTTCAGTTCATACTTTCATCAAACATTATCATTTGCCAATTTTTTCTAAATTCAGAGCTGGCTTTGCCACTGCTGTTCTGCAAGGCCTTGTAGCCTGTCCTAATGCTGTATAAATCCATCCTTACCAACCTTAGCTTTTGGAATCTACCCAAATGTAATGACTGCAACAGTGAAACACGAAGAACATAGTACAGTTGTATACACTTACCAGAAATGTAGATGTTCGAGTGTATTCACTGTTGCAGTCCTGGTTACCCTCCCTCCAGCCCTTTTTGGTGTATTTGCTTTTGTTTGGAGGTATACTTTTTATATTTTAAATGACTTGTGTGTATGTGTGTGTGTGTATATATATATATATATATATATATATATATATATATATAATATATATATATTTTTTTTTTGGCTCCTCATTTGGGGGGGCACCTGACATTTGGGGTAAGAAAAACTGATGTAATGGCGTCGGCTGCATATTTTTTACCCCTGCTGACCTGACGTCATGGAAGAAGGGACAGCAACCGATGCAGGACCCAAAACTTTGTTAATCAGGCCGACTGAGGGCAACCTGCCAGCAGATTACCCAAATGTAATGACTGCAACAGTGAATACACTCTAGCATCTACATTTATGGTAAGTGTACCCAACTGTACTTTCTCTGCACTTCCCTACTACGTCCAGGGTATTCACAAAGTGCCTAGCTCCAGCCATTGCTTTTTACAGGCTGAGAAATATTCAGATTTGCCCATACTTGGATGACTGCCTGATTCAGGCAGAAAGTCAAGACTTATTACAACACCTGGCATTTGTAAAGAGACTTCTAACCTCACTTGGGTACACCATCAACGAGAAGAAATCACAGCTAGTACCCTGTCAACAGATTGTATTCCTGGGAGCAAGCTTGAACACAACTTCCCAGATGGCATTCCTCACTCCAGAGAAATAAGTTTATTTGACAACCTACTTCAACCTACTGGCCACAAAAACCCAGCTATCTGCAATGAAAATCTTACAAGCCCTGGGGTTCTTGGCTTCTTGCATTCTGTTAATTCCATATGCAAGACTGCATATGAGGAAACTTCAATGGTATCTAAAAAGTCTATGGTGTCAACATTCTCAGGACTTGTAAACAATGATTCCTATTATTCCTTGTCTAAGGACAGAGTTCCTTTGGTGGGTAGAGGCCTGCTACCAGAACAAGTGACTCCATTTCACTCTACCCCTGACGCCCAAACCCTAACAACAGACGCATCAGACTATGCATGGGGGGCTCACATGGCAGGGCAGTACATTCAGGGCAAATGGAACCCAATACAGATACACCTGCATATCAATCAAAAAGCAATGTTAGCTGTACAGAATTGACAGCCTTCAAAGACCTTATTCTTCTAGGACAACTATTGGTAAAGACAGACAACACCACAGTTATATGGTACATAAACAAGCAGGGGGGAACCCATTCCTATCCACTCTGCAGACTAGCCGTGATTCTGTGCAACACAGCCATGAGCTACCAAGTGAACCTGCAAGCTCAATTCCTGCCAGGCAAACTAAATTCACTGGCAGATGACTTAAGCAGAATTCTCATGGACCCACATGAATGTAAATTGGAACCCAAAATATTCACGCTCTTTAGGAGCAAATGGGGGACACTAGAGGTAGACCTGTTTGCCTCCCCTCAGAACTACCAATTGAACAGATTCTGCACCAGAACTCCCCACTGTCAAGCTTGGAAAGTGGTTGCCCTGTCCTTTACCTGGGAAACCCTCTCAATTTATGCCTTTCCCCCTCTGCCTCTCCTCTCTAAGGTTCTTCTAAAGATCAAACAGGACAAGCCAAGGACATTGCTGATTTCCCCAGATTGGCCATGCCAGCACTGGTACCTCTTTTTGCGCAGTGTGATAGTGCTGCAACCATGGCACCTGCCTCAGACCCCTTGCCTGCTGTCCCAGCAGGCGGGCCAGATTCTGCACCCTCAGCTTCAAACCCTGAACCTTGCAGCCTGGCTAATTCCCTGAGCTCAACTGTAGCAACCCTCAGTAAACAGGTGCTGGATGTCATTCTTCAGGCAAGGAGACCTAGTACTAGAAAATTATATTCAGAAAAGTGGAAAAGATTCTGTTCCTGGAGCTAGGCTCAGGGGATGGGCACAACAGTACCCAGCTTACCTCATATTCTAGATTATTTAACAGAAATGCTCCACAAGGGCCTGTTCTTCTCTTCAATTAAGATTCATGCCTCTGCCATTTCAGCACATTATAATACTGAGCCCTCCCCTCTTCTCTCATCCCCCTGCTAAAACAATTCCTTAGAGGGGCCAAAATATTAAGGACCCCCCCCCCCCCCAGGAGAGCTCCCACTCCAGCCTGGGACCTTAACTTTGTATTGGAAAAACTCATTCTTCCCCCCGTTTGAACCAGCTGCTACAGCAGAGTTGAAATTCCTGTCTTGGAAAACCTTACTTCTAGCCATCACTTCAGCAAGAAGAGTGTCTGAACTGCAGGCCCTCATGGCATTGGAACCCTTCATTATCTTCCATGCGGACAGGGGTTTCCCTCAGGACTAATCCATCCTTTATGCCCAAGGTGGTGTCTAGTGTAGCTCTAAACCAGTCCATTCATTTGCCTACTTTTTTCCCCCTAATCCTCAAAATAAAGGGGAAAGGATACTGCATTCTCTGGACGTGCACAGACAGCTTAGATTCTGTTTGGACAGAACTAAGCCTCTCAGAAAATCTGACCAGCTGCTTGTTAGCTTTGCTGCAGGGGCAGAGGGGAAGGCTATTTCAAAGCAAACCATTTCCAAATGGATAGCCCATTGCATTTATTTCTGCTACAAGCACCATGGAAAGCCTACCCCACAGGGGATAAGATCACATTCCACCAGGGCTGCATTTACCTCTACGGCATTTCTCAGAGGAGTTCCCACCAGGGGTATCCTGGAAGCTGCTACCTGAAGCTCTGTACATACTTTCACCAAGCATTACCACCTGCCTGTCTTTTCTAAATCCGGAGCTGGATTTGCCACAGTAGTCTTACAGAGCCTGATTGCTGGCCCTCATGTTCTTTAACTGCCTCCACCCTTCCTTAGCTTTGGGAATCAACCCAAATGTGATGACTGCAACAGTAAAACACGAAGAACATAGAACAGTTGTGTACACTTACCATAAGTGTAGATGTTAGAGTGTATTCACTGTTGCAGTCCTGGTTACTCTCCCTCCAGCCCCCTGATTTCTCTTGGCTCTACATTTCCTTCTTGTTTGGTGTATATATTATATCTTGTGTATTTGCTTTTTGCTGGGGGTGTTCCATAGCATATAATTCTTTCCTATTGTGGGGGCACCTGACATCTGGTGCAAGAAAAACTGATGTAATGGCGTCGGCTGCATGTTTTATACCCCTGACGACCTGACATCTTGGAAGAAGCAACAGCATCCGACGCAGAAATCCAAAGACTCTGGTATTCAGGCCAGCTGAGGGCTTACCTGCAGGCAGATAACCCAAATGTGATGACTGCAACAGTGAATACACTCTAACATCTACATTTATGGTAAGTGTACATAACTGTACTTTTCTCCTGTTCCTAAGGGCATTTAGAGTTCATAGGTTCATAAGTTCATACTAGGCTATCTGCCCTAGGGCATTTATAAGCCTAGCCAGAGTGTGTTTGGCTTTCGCCACCCATTTTAAATTAATTTTGCTATGCCTTTTTCGAGGTTAGTATACTGTGCCTCTGTCTAACAGTGACACAGAAGTGATACCCGGGGTAAACCTACAATCTCCCATCCACTCATCAAGATTCCTCTTGAAGAGAGTCAATGAGGGACTCTGCTTAACCTGGACTGGGATTTTATTCCAGAGTGAAGGGAGCCTCTGGGTTATGAATCTGTCCCTCCAGCATGTCCTGTTTATTTCAGTGCTGAGGTTCAAGTCTCTCGGTAGCGTGGCTCGATGGGATTTGGATTTTCTGAGGTGCAGCATGTCCATTAATTCCGGGTTGGACATGGCTTTATACGTCAGGCACAGATCGCCTCTGAGCAGGCGGTATGCCACTGAGTAGAGCTGGAGTTTCTTTAACCGGGCAGCATATGGCATCTGTTTGAGCCTTTGATCCTCTTGGTGAGGTACTTTTGGGGTCTTTCCAGTTGCTGCAGGTGTCTGGTATGGTACATCCCAAAAGGGGCATTGTACTCAATTGTGGGCCTGATGAGGGATGAGTAAAGAGGCACGATGACCTCCCCTGATCTAGGTGTGAATCCCTTCATGATTAGGTGGGCTCTATAAAATGTTTTTCTAACCATTTTGGCCATGTGGTTGTCAAATGAGAGATTGCTATCAACTTGTGTCCCCAGGTCCCTAATTACTTCTTCTGTACTTAATGGATTACCACCTATGTGGTAATTTGTGGGCACTTTGTTTTTGCCAAAGGGGATGACTATACACTTTTTGGCGTTTAGCTTGAGGCCATGGCTCTGGCACCAGTTGTCTGTTTCTATGAGGCCCTTTTGGAGAATGCTTGTGTCGGCTGGAGAGTCTATTATGGCGCCCAGTTTGCAGTCATCTGCGAACTTGGTCAGCCACAGTCCTTCCGTGTTGGCCTGTACCTCCGAGAAATATATACCGAACAAGAGAGGTCCCAGGACTGAGCCTTGTGGGGTGTCACTTGTAACTGGCTTGGAGTCTGACATGGCTCCAGCAATTCTAACCATGTGGGTTCTGTCCTTGAGCCAGTTTGCAACCCATCTAGTGACATAGGGGTTTATATTTAAGCTGGTGAGCTTATCTATAATGCCCAAGTGGGGTACTGTATCGAAGGCTTTTGCGAGGTCCAGGTAGGCTGTGTGGACCACCTTCCCCTTGTCAATGGCCTTGGTGACTGTTTCAAAGAAATTGACCAGGTTTAAGAGGCAGGATCTGCCCTTAACAAAGCCAAACTGGGTAGGATCCAGTGTCTGTAGGTCCCCAATATCTTTATTTATGAGGTCCATGATGATCCTTTCCATAGCTTTGCAGACCAAGCTAGTCAGGCTTATGGGGCGATAGTTTCCAGGATCCGTTGAGGGACCACCTTTGTGGAAAGGGACCACTGTTGCTGTATGCCACTCTTTGGGTACATATCCTGTAGTAAGGCTGAGATTGAACAGTAGTTTTATATTTGGGTTTAGCTCTTCTTGGAGTTCATGTAGGACGCAGCTCGGGACACTGTCTGGTCCCATTGATGCTGTGTTTTTTGCTCTGGAGAGGGCGGCGCATCTGAGATATCAGGGGGGGCAGCACTCTGTTGGGATAGATATTTGCCCTTTTGGTGGGGAGGTGGGGGGAGTTTGCGCTGAACCTGTCAGCTAGGATGTTGGCAATGTCAGTCGATGTATTTTTTGTCAATTTGGACCAATTCTGCGCATATCTGGGAATTCCCACCCAGGTTCCTAACATAACTAAAGAAAGCCTTGTGTGATTATCCTTAGTGTCCTGTGCAATTTTTCTCTCGAAGCTGGCCTTAGACGATTTTATGAGTGCCCGTAGTTTTTTGCTAATACTGATCAGAGATGCCTTCCATTTTTGGGATTTTGCTCTATCATGTAGTAGCTTCCTCCTTCTATTGTATAGTTTGTTTATGGCTGGGGTCCACCAGACAGGACGTCTGCTTTTGGAGGATTGGGTCTTGGTTTTATTTGGGATTGCATGATCCATGCATTCCTGAAGGTGTTCATAGAATGCGTTTATAAAGGATTCTGCGGTCTGGCCCGTATTTTCCACAGGCCCGGGGGCTTTGAAGGATTCCACCTCGGTTTTGAGGAGTGTGAAATTTGCTTTAGAGAAGTTTTTCACTGTGGTTTTCTGTGCAGGCGGTGGGGTCGGGATGTGAATATCCAGTGAGATTAGTTTATGGTCTGATCTTGCCAGTGAGGGATACACTTCTGGTCTGGAGCATAGAGTCCCCATGTTGGTGATGATCAGGTCCAGTATGTTTTTCCCTCTTGTGGGAGTGGTAACAAGTTGTTCCATAGCATTTGAGTTTATAAATTCTAGGAACCTTTGGGCTAGGGTGTTGGAGCTAGAGTAATGCTCCCAGTCTATGTTTGGGTAGTTGAAGTCGCCCAATATAATGGTGTTTGGAGAGACCTTCATATTTTCCAGTGTCCTCAGGAAGGCCGAGTGGGATTCCTGGGTTTGGGAGGGTGGTCTGTAGCAGGCTATAAACTGGAAGGCAGTTTTACCCACTGTTAGTTGCACATGGATAGTCTCTGATGCTTCTTGCTGTGCCACCAACCTGGAGGTGTGGGTATCTTTGACGAATATTGATACTCCCCCTCCTTTTGTGGTTCAGTCCAAGTTTTGGAGCCGAAAAGCATGGTATGAGGTATAACCTGGTAGTGCTGGGGTGCTCTTGGGAGCCTTGAACCAGGTTTCTGTTACTGCACAGATATCGATGTTCTCCATGCTAAGGAGAGTTTCGAGTGCATGCATCTTGAGGTTTAGACTTCTGGCGTTGAGTAGCATTACTCTTAGTTTCTTATTCCTTGTGATACCTATGGAGGTGGGTTTGTCTTTTGAGCCTTGCCTAAAAAAATGCACTATGGGGGAAGCAAGAGCCTTTGCCAATATCCGAAAGCCCAGGGTTGGCAGAATTTCACAGAAGGTTTGTTTAATGCCCCTGTGGCTTTGAAGCCTTCAAGGGGTTTCTGTCCCAGCTCCCCCTTGGTTTTCCTCTCCTCTTAAGAGGCATAGGGAGCAAGATTCCTCTGAGGAGGAGGAGGATTTGGATGAGAAATCCCTTGCCTATTCTTCCTAGTTTCCTTCATCCTTAGACTTTGGACATGCATCTGAGGAAGAGGAGTCCACTAGTCCTGAGCCTCCTTTTGAGGAGATGTCTTCTGAGGGCACAATTTTCAGACTGATGGAATTTTTCAAATGGGATCGTGTCCAGGTGTTTGAGGTTCAGAAGAGGTATTTTGAGCTTTTGCAAATAGAATCTCCCAGGCCTTCTGCTGTTCATCCTGATGTCCTTCAAGGATGCATCTGCAGTCATCACATATGGGTTGTCCTGCCTCAGGCAGCCCTTCGGTCGGCCGGATTCCAAAGTCTGGGTCCGGCGTCGGCTGATGTCGCCCTTTCCTCGACGTCAGAGCGCCTGGGGTATAAAAGAGTCAGCCGACGCCATCTTCCTCAGTCTTTCTTGCCGCGTGGTGCCTGAAGCAGAAGCAGTTCGCAAGTGCCGGTCGGCCAGCTCCTGTAATTCAGCTACCGAAGACTTCAAAAAGCTAAGTACCCCGTTGGGGACTCTTTCTTGCCTCAGCCGATGTCAGATAAAGTTAATAATTGTTTAACTTGTGGGAAACAAATACCTCATAAGGATTTCCACTCTTACTGCCTCCCCTGCTTAGGCCCAGACCACGACGTCTCGGCCTGTTCAGCCTGTGCTTCCTTCAACCGACGCACTCTTAGACGTCCGGCGGAGTTTGCAGAGGAATTTTTTGGGGCTAGTTTTTCATACAATATGCCGTCGGAGACTCCGACTTCACATTTGATTAAGAAACGGAAGGACAAGGACCGACACACGCGGGCCGCGGTTTCGGCTGAAACCACGGCCAGGTCTCTGCTGAAACCGAGTCCTTGGTACTTCCTACCACCAAAACCGCTCAGCCAACTACCTCGGTCCTGGAGGCCCCGGCTGAATCGGTTACTGAATTTCCTACAGAAACTGGTGTCCTGGAACCTTCCGACACCATACCTTTAGACAAAACTACACCAGCATGTGGTGCAGCCAGGCCTCCTGCATCCATGTCCTTTAAGGCATTCTCTAGGGCTAAAGCTGCTAAACTATCCAAAGCTTTGCCTCCCAAGGTTATCCTTCAGGGACCCACTACAGGTTCACAGATTCTAAGATTAGCAGAGGACCTTATCTCCTTAATTAGGGGCTCTCAACCTCATCCGGACAGGGGCTCTCAACCTCCTCCAGACAAAAGGCCCAGGGTTGAGACCTTGATCCCCGCTCCTCAGATGAGGCCTCAGATGGTTCTACTCTCTTGGACCACCAGGAGGAGGCTTTTTCGGCCTACGAGGATTCTGATGCAGAGGAATCTATTCCTTCGGCCTCCCTTCCTGAAGAGTTTTCCTTTGGGGAGACACTCCACACTATGAGAGAGCATTTCCAGTGGCAGGGCCAGGAATTCTCTGATTCCAGGAAGAGATTAAGGACCTTCTTGCATTTGCCTCAGCATAGACCTTTGGCTATTCCTCTTGTTTTAAATGTCATTGATGATGTGTACTCTGAGTCTAGCACAACCCCTGATTCTCTTCCTCCGGCTCCTGTCAAACCCGATAGGTACTACAGGGTCCCGGACTCACATCTTCACCTTTACAAGGCCCACTCAGTCTAGCACAACCCCTGATTCTCTTCCTCCGGCTCCTGTCAAACCCGATAGGTACTACAGGGTCCCAGACTCACATCTTCACCTTTACAAGGCCCACTCTGCTGATCCAGAAACTATTTCCCAGGGCCCTAAAGGGGTTGCAGCTGCCACTACTAAAAATCCTCTCCCCTCTGAAAGGGAGTCTAGAGCTTTAGAGAGATGGGGTAAAAAAGTGTATACTTCTGCTACTCTTTCCATGAGGGCATTGAATTGTCAATTTCATATGATACAGTACCAAGAGTATTTGTTAGATGAATTGCATAAAAAACTGTCTTCCCCTGAACCCCTAGATCGCAAATCACTTCAGAATCTGGTACATAACTCCCAACAGGTTAGCAACCATTTCTTGCAATGTGGTTATGATGCATTGGAAGCTTCATGTAGGTCAGCTATGACTGGCGCAGTCATACGTAGGCATGCTTGGCTGAAGGAACAATCTCTGCCAGACCATGTCAAAGCAAAGCTTCTGGATGCTCCACTGGAAAAGCAAAAGTTATTTGGCTCCACGGCTCAGGAGGTCCTAAAGAAAGTTGAAGAAAAGGCAAAATCTGTACAAACTGTCAAAGATTTTCTCCAGGTCCAACCACCAAGATTCAGCAGGAATTGGCCTTCCAAAAATTGGTCCTTTCCAGACACAGAGAGGTTTCAGAGAGGCAAGAACAGGCGTGCCAGAGGTAGAGGGCAAGCTAGAGGCTCCTACAGAGGGCGTCAATGGCAGCCTCCCAACCAGAGAGGTAATGCAGGACCTACAACTGCTGCACAAGGACAGGCTCAATGACTTTACTTTGACACCGCCAACCAGGGCTCAATTGGAAGCACCCTTGGGCGGAAAGCTTTCTTTATTCTCAGAAAATTGGCACAGTATTACAAGGGACAAATGGACACTGCAAATAATAGACAAAGGATACAGGTTCCATTTTCACACATTGCCAAAAAGAAAAGGCATGCCAGACCTGCCACCAATTCAAAGGGCAGAGGCTTTGAAACAAATCTCTAGCTTAATGCAAATGAAAGCTATAGAAAAGGTTCCTCTCTCAGAACAAGGCCAAGGATTTTATTCCAGACTTTTCCTTGTGCCAAGAAAAGAAAAACAATGGAGGCCTATTCTCGACTTGTCCTCACTTAATACTTATCTCATTGTACCAAAGTTCAAAATGCTGACTCTACAGCAGCTCCTTCCCATGCTGGGCAAGGGGTCTTGGCTGGTAACTCTAGACCTCAAGGAGGCATACCTGCATGTCCCTATCAGACAAAGTTGCAGAAGACACCTCAGATTTCTTGCAGGTTCAGAGCATTATCAATTCTCAGCATTGCCCTTTGGCTTATCTACTGCGCCCAGAGTATTCACGAAATGCCTGGCATCAGTAATTGCACACTGCAGACTTCAGGGGATTCAAATATACCCATATCTGGACGACTGCCTTATACAAGCGGACAGCCAACAAACTTTGGTAAAACATTTGAATTACGCCATTCACCTACTTCAGGCCCTGGGATATACAGTCAACATTCACAAATCAAGACTTGTTCCATCACAAAGAATAACCTTTCTGGGTGCGAATCTAGATACAATCACCCAAATGGCTTTCCTCACAGAAGAAAAACAAAGTCAACTACCAGATTACTTCAAAAGTCTGACAAGAAAAACTCAGCTGACTGCAAGGAAAATCCTGCAGGCCCTGGGTTACTTCTTGCATCCTTCTGATTCCACAAGCAAGGCTGCATATGAGGAAACTACAATGGTACCTAAGGAGTTTATGGTCTCAGCACAGTCACAGCTTGGAAACTTTGATACCACTCATCCCATGCCTTCAAAGGGAATTTTTGTGGTGGGCTCAAGCAAGCCAGTCAAACAGGGGTCTGCCCTTCAGCAAACCAATAGCCAGCCAAACCATTACAACGGACGCTTCAGACCACGGATGGGGAGCGCACATGGAGGGCAGATGCATTCAAGGTCTATGGTCACTAAAAGAGCTACGCATGCACATAAACCACAAGGAACTTCTGGCAGTGATACATGCAGTCGAAGCCTTCAAACCTTTTCTGCATCAAGGCCACCTACTAATAAGGACAGACAACACCACAGTTATGTGGTACATAAACAAGCAAGGAGGCACCCATTCATATCCTCTTTGCAGACTGGCAATGAATCTATGGGAACTTTCCTTGAAACTCAACATAGAGCTGCAATCTCAATTTGTGCCAGGGAAAGACAATATACTGGCGGACAGCTTAAGCAGAAATATCATGGATGCATACGAATGGATGCTGCATCCAGACATCTTTCTACAGATAACACAATCATGGGGCAGGCCGGACATAGATCTTTTTGCCTCCCTCCACAATCATCAGCTGAAGAAATTCTGCCCAAGGACATACCACCCACAAGCATGGAAAGTGGACGCCCTCTCTTTCAGCTGGAGAACTCTAACAGTGTATGCATTTCCACCTCTCCCATTAATGACCAAGGTCTTACTGAAGATCAGGACAGAGCAGCCAAAAGTGATTCTTATAGCTCCGGACTGGCCAAGACTGCACTGGTACCCACTGTTAAAGAGCATGTCACGCACGAAACCATGGCCTCTTCCTCAATGGCCACTGCTCCTGACAGCACAATTACAAAACTCTGCATTCCAACCTGAAAACCTTGCAACTAACAGCCTGGAAAATACCTTGATTCCTCCTCAGGATAGGCTATCCCAGAGAGTGAAGGATATTATCATGGAAGCTCGCCGGCCTTCCACAAGAAAGGCATATTCAGCAAAATGGAAAAGATTTCTCATTTGGAACACCACAAAGGGCTTAGATGTGACAGTGATGAACATGGCACGTATTCTGGAATACTTGGCAGAAATGTTCCCCAATGGTCTGTCGTACTCTTCCATTAAAATTCATGCTTCAGCCATTTCAGCAGAGTACAATACTGATCCACCTGTCTTCTCACATCCTCTCCTAAGGCAGTTTCTAAGAGGGATTAAAAACATCAAGTTTCCAAGGACACCACCGCTGCCTACTTGGGACCTTAACTTCGTGTTGGAAAAACTAACACTGCCTCCCTTTGAACCAGCAGCATCTGCAGAGCTACAGTTCTTGTCTTGGAAGACTGCCTTCCTTCTGGCCATAACCACAGCAAGAAGAGTATCTGAGTTACAGGCCCTCATGGCAGTACAGCCATTTACTATTTTTCATCAGGACAGAATCTCCTTGAGAACCAATCCTACATTTATGCCAAAGGTGTGGTATCCAGGGTTTCATTAAACCAAGCTATTCATTTGCCTACCTTCTTTCCGAATCCACAGAACAAAGGGGAGAAACTTCTGCACACCCTGGACATACACAGACAGTTGCGCTACTACTTGGACAGAACTAAAAGTTACAGAAAAACTGACCAGCTGTTGGTAGCATATGCTGCTAGTGCACAAGGAAAAGCATTTTCCAAACAGACAATGTCAAAATGGATAGGGAATTGCAT
Source organism: Protopterus annectens (assembly GCF_019279795.1). NCBI lineage: Eukaryota > Metazoa > Chordata > Ceratodontiformes > Protopteridae > Protopterus > Protopterus annectens. The sequence goes on along the minus strand of NC_056726.1, from coordinate 499,434,440 downwards.
TCGTTTTTGTTACTCCTTTCATGGAAAAACTGTGCCAGCTAACATTAGACCTCATTCCACGAGAGCCACAGCCATCTCCACAGCCTTCTTAAGAGGGGTGGCTACCAAGGACATTTTAGAAGCTGCTACATGGAGCTCCGTGCATACATTTTCCAAGCATTACAATTTACCTTTATATTCCAGATCCAGAGCAGGCTTTGCTACGGCAGTCCTGCAGGGCATTTTAGCTACACCATCCTATACATAGATCCTCCACCCCCAGATTGGCTATGGTATTCTACCCATATGTGATGACTGCAGATGCATCCTTGAAGGACATAGTACAGTTTTGTACCTACCATAAATGTAGATGTCCGATAGGTATGCATCTGCAGTCAGGTTTTCCCTCCCTCCTTCCCCTCTGTGGTATTTCTTGGGTAATACACCCTCTTATAGCTAGCTGGGGTTATCTATTATGGTGTATTTGTTTTTTATTACTGTGCATGTTTGGAATATTTTGCATTTCTCCAAATTTAGCCTTCGTTAGAGGGCACCTGGCATCTGGGGCAAGAAAAACTGAGGAAGATGGCGTCGGCTGACTCTTTTATACCCCAGGCGCTCTGACGTCGGGGAAAGGGCGACATCAGCCGACGCCGGACCCAGACTTTGGAATCCGGCCGACCGAAGGGCTGCCTGAGGCAGGACAACCCATATGTGATGACTGCAGATGCATACCTATCGGACATCTACATTTATGGTAGGTACAAAACTGTACTTTCTCTGGTTGCATTGTTAGATGCCTTTTCTACTACATCTCAGGCTTCTGATTCCCATCCCCCTGCTCCCAAAAAGCTTGATAGGCTTTATAAGGTGCCTGATGACTGCAAATTCCTTTGTAAGTGCCCTTCTGCTGACCCTTCTGTGGCGTATGTGGCATCTGACAAGCCATCAAAGTTACGGCCTTCTACGAAGTTGCCGCCTCCTGATAAAGACAGTAGAACTATGGAAAGACTGGGTAAGAAGGTGTATACTGTGGCTACCCTTGCTTTTAGCGTTGCAAACTATCAGACCCATATTACAAGCTGTATTTCGGCTTTTCTATCTCAGACCTATCAGTTTTTTTCTGATCTTTCTGAATCTGTGGGGAAGGCTCCTGCTCTCTACTTGTTAGGGACTTCTTCCCAGGTGGCTCACCATTCTGTTAAATGCAGTTATGATGCAGCAAATGCTTCTTCCAAGGCTGTTGCTTTTGTTTCTGTGCTGAGGAGATATTCTCTGCTTCAGCTTCAAACTTTGCCTGGTGATATTAAAGCTACGTTGATAGATGCTCCTCTGGACAACAAGCATTTGGTTGATGCTGCTACTGTGGAATTTAAGTCCCTACTGGAAAAGCATCAGGCCTTACATGGTCTAAAACATACTTTGTTTCTCCTGTACCTAAATTCCAAAGGAATTATCCTAATAAACAGGCCTTTGTTCATAGGCAGTTTCACCGTACCCCCCCCCCCCCAAAGGTGAGAAGGGTGGCAGGAGGGCTTCTCCTGCTAAGGCTACCCAGAGTACTTAGTCGGTCTTTCCTGACAAGCTAGGTTATGACTGTCCTGTTTTTCTCAGCCACATTCGTATTTCTCTGATGTCCTTCAAGAATGCAACCGCAGTCCTTACATATGGGTTGTCCTGCCTCAGGCAGCCCTTCGGTCGACCGGATTCCAAAGTCTGGGTCCGGCGTCGGCTGATGTCGGCTCCTACCTGACGTCAGAGCGGCCAGGGTATAAAAGCATCAGTCGACGCCATCTTCTTAAGTCTTTCTTGCTGCGCGGTGCCCTAAGCAGAAGCAGTTCGCAAGTGCCAGTCGGCCAGCTCCTGTGTGTTCAGATACCGAAGTCATCAAAAAGCTAAGTACCCCGTTGGGGAACCTTTTCTTGCCTCAGCCGATGTCAGATAAAACTGCAAAAGTTAATAATTGCTTGTCTTGTGGTAAACAAATACCTCATAAGGACTTCCATTCTTACTGCCTTCCCTGCTTCGGCCCAGACCACGACGTCTCGGCCTGTGCTGCCTGTGCTTGCTTCAATAAGCGCACACTTAGGCGCCGGGCAGAATTTGCTGTAAACTTTTTTGGAGAAAATTACTCCTACATCATGCCGTCGGAACTACCGACAGCACATACTTCCCAAAAACGGAAGGACCGGGACTGACATCCACGGCCCGCGACTCCCAACGACACCATTGCATTGGTCTCTTCGGAGGCGGTAATTCAACCGCTCCAGGCCGACGACACCATTTTACAGCTCACTTCGGTACTGGAGGCTACCCCGGTGCCGGTTGCTGATTTTCCCCCTGAAACCGAAGCCCAAGATTTGCCTGACACCATACCGGTGGACAAAGTTACTCCAGCACTTGGGGCAGCAAGGCCTCCTGTACCTATGTCCATTAAGGCCTACACACGTGCTAAGGCTGCCAGCCAGGCTAAGTCTCACCCTCCTAAATCTTCTCCACAGGGTTCAACTTCTGATAAACAGATCATGACTTTAGCTGCAGATCTAATTTCTTTAATCAGGGGCTCTCAGGCTCATCCAGACAGAGGTTCTCAGCCGCCTTCAGACAAAAGGCCTAGGGTTGAGCAGGTGGGTACTCTTTCCTCAGAGGAGGCCTCTGGTGAGTCAGACCATTCAGATTCCCAGGAAGAATCTTTCCCGGCCTACGAGGATTCGGATGCTGATGAATCCATTCCCTCTGCCTCTCCTCCTGAGGATATTTCTTTCGGGGAGATTCTCCACTCCATGAGAGAGCATTTTCAGGTTCCTGATACTCATAAACATTTCTTTAAGGCACACTCTGTTGATCTAGAAGCTATTTCTCAGGGGCCCAAAGGAGTGGCCACCTCCAGGGCCAAAAAACCTTTTGCCCGCAGACAGGGAATCTAGGTCCCTGGAGAGGTGGGGTAAAAAGGTTTATACTTCATCCACCCTTGCCATGAGGGCACTTTGCTGTCTTTTTCATATGTTTCAGTATCAGGATTTCTTGATGGATGATTTACAGAAAACATTAGCCTCTCCTGAGCCTTTAGATAGAAAGGCCTTGCAGGATTTGGTACATAATACTCAGCAGGTTAGCAATCATTTTCTTCAGTGTGGTTATGATGCATTGGAAGCTTCATGTAGGTCAGCTATGACAGGGGCCATCATACGTAGACATGCTTGGTTGAAAGAACAGACATTGCCAGATCATGTTAAAATAAAGCTTCTAGATGCACCTCTGGAAAAAGATGAGCTATTTGGTGCTAATGCACAGGGTGTGTTGAAATCAATAGAGGAAAAGGCTAAATCAGTACAAACAGTCAAAGATTTCCTCCAGGTTCAGCCACCAAGGTTCAGCAGGAATTGGCCTTCAGAGAATTGGTCCTTTCCAGACAATGACAAGTTCCAAAGGGGAAAAAACAGGCATGCTCGAGGTAGAGGGCAATACCGAGGCTCCTACAGGGGCCGCCAATGGCAACCAACAAATCAGAGAAGTGGCGCAGGGACTTCTGCTGCTCCACAGGTACAACCACAATGACTTGACTTTCACGCCGCCGACCAAGGCTCAAAGAGAAGCACCTTTAGGCAGAAAATTATCCGTATTTGCAAAAAATTGGCACGTTTTTACCATCCTTATCTTAGATCCTACCACCCCCAGCTTGGCTATGGTATTCAACCCATATGTAAGGACTGCAGTTGCATTCTTGAAGGACATAGTACAGTTTTGTACCTACCATAAATGTAGATGTCCGATAGATATGCAACTGCAGTCAGGTTTTTCCTCCCTCCTACCCCTCTGTTATCTTTTTTGGGTCCACTCCCCCTTTCTCAAATTAGCTGGGGATATTTGTTACGGTGTATCTGTGTTATTACTGTTGTGCATGTCTGGATTTTTTATCCATTCTCTAAATTTAGCCTTCCTTGGAGGGCACCTGGCATCTGGGGCAAGAAACACTGAAGAAGATGGCATCGACTGATGCTTTTATACCCTGGCCGCTCTGACGTCAGGTAGGAGCCGACATCAGCCGATGCCGGACCCAGACTTTGGAATCCGGCCGACCGAAGGGCTGCCTGAGGCAGGACAACCCATATGTAAGGACTGCAGTTGCATATCTATCGGACATCTACATTTATGGTATGTACAAAACTGTACTTCTTTCCTTGTCCTTTGCTGTTTAGTTAAAGATTACTTAAGATGTCCTTCCCTTTCACTGTTGCCTTATTCCTTACAATAGAGAAGCCCCTGTCAAGGGCGGCCTGACATCTGGCCAGTATACCAAAGCCTTTAGGTTGCTTTAAGATAGGCCATACATCACACACATACTCCCCACATATAGTGTAGGGCATAAAGGTGACGTCCGGACGTACCCTCCTCAGAACAACTTTGCCTGCAGTCTGAATGCCGTCTTTTGATTGCCTTTCTGAACACCTGCTTCATTTGCTGGTTCAGCAAGCCGTTTCAGATAAGTGCCTTGTTGAGGTTTTTTGCTCTTGTCTTTTTTTCTTTTTTGTGTGTTTCATGTGTCATTCATGCCATCCAGAAAAGGGTAAGTTTCTCCTGAAGCTTGTGAAAGCCTGGTGGATTGCCCACCTCTGCTGTTAGATTCCCCCGGCACGACCGTTTCGGAGGCCGGCATAGATCCAACCTGGAGATCTTGCAGACATCTGCTTCGGATGTTGAGGGAGAAACGCTGCTGATTATTTCAAGAGGACCTAGGAGTTTTCCTTAGGTCCTGGTTAGAGAGGAATTCTGATTACAGTTATTGAAAGCCATTTTACAAGGCAGATGTCCCTTTGAAAAAGAAACAAAAAACAAAGCATGTTTCTTTGGTTCCTAAGGACCCTTAGAGCGAATGGCAGAATTTCACTTAGGGGTTGTTTAATGCCCTTATAACTTTGAAACCTCATGGAGTATCTGTTCCTAACACCCCCCCCCCCCCGGTCATCTACTCCTCTTAAAAGACCCAGGGAGTAGGATTTCTCTAATGAGGAGGTATAAATGAAGAATCTCTTGCTGATTCATCTCATATTCCCTCGCCTGTGGATTATGGGTCTGAAGAAGGAGTTCACAAGTCCTGACACTCTTTTCGAAGAGATTTCTTCTGGGAACACAATCATTAGAATGATTGATTTCTTTATATGGGATTGTGCTTCTGACGCTCAGAAGAGGGTACCACAAGCTTTTGCAAATGGGACCTTCTGCTGATCCTACTGTTTTGGCTGGATTGTTGGATGCCTTTTCCACTGCGTCAAAGGCCCAGGGTTCCCAGAGTCCTGCCCCCAAGAAACCATAGGGTGCATGAGGACTGCAAATTTCTCTGTAGATGTCCTTCTGCTGACCCATCTGTGGCATATGACAAGCCATCTCAGTTACTGCCTTCTACTAAGTTGCTTCTGATAAAGATAGCAGAACTATGGAAAGGTTAGGCAAGGTTTATACCTCCGTTACCTTTGTCTTTAGGGCCATCCATTTTCAGACCCACATGCCCAGATATATTTTGGCTCTCCTTTCTCAAACCTGTCTGTAATTTCTGATCTCCCTGACTTGGAAGGGAAGACTTCTATGTTCTTTGTGTTTCACTGTTGCAGTCATTACATTTGGGGTAATCTGGTGGCAGGTTGCCCTCAGTCGGCCTGAATAACAAAGTCTTGGGTCCTGCGTCGGTTGCGGTCTCCTCTTCCATGATGTCAGGTCGTCGGGGGTATAAAACATGCAGCCGATGCCATTTTAATCGCTCTTTCTTGCCGTGTGGTGCCCGAAGCAGAAGCAGTTTGCAAGTGCCAGTTGGCCGACTCCTGAAATTTTCGTATTCGAGTTTCAGAACCAAAGTCTTCAAACTAAAGCTAAGTATCCCGTTGGGGAAACTTTTTCTTGCTCCTTACCGATGTCAGTAAAAGTTAATAATTGCATTACTTGTGGGAAGCAAATACCTCTTAAGGATTTTCATTTGTACTGTATTCCTTGCCTAGGCCCTGATCACAACATGCCTTGCTGTCAGTTTTGTGCTAAATTTAACCAACGCACTATTAAGCGTCGGTATATTTTTGCTTCTAAATATTTTAGTTCAAGATTTAAATACCCTGAAATGTCGTCGGTTAGCAATCCGACTACCGGAGTTCACAGAAAATGGAAGGAAAGACAGACAGACCGTAGAGGTCCAAAACCGCTGACGAAGCTTCTCCTAAGCCAGTTGCCAGTTCACCGGTACTCAGTGAGGCGTTTTCGCAGCCCCTGATACCTGCTACATTAGAGTCGCAGGCCTCTACCGAGACCCATTTAGAGTCCGGTATGCCTCGAGATTTGCAAAATATTGAACCCGCGGATGTCTCTCCCTTGGATGGGTCCAGAGCCGCTGAGCAGGCACTGGATGTCCTTCAAGGATGCATCTGCAGTCATAACATATGGGTTGTCCTGCCTCAGGCAGCCCTTCGGTCGGCCGGATTCCAAAGTCTGGGTCTGGCCTCTGCTGATGTCACACTTTCTCCGACGTCAGAGCGTCTGGGGTATAAAAGCATCAGCCGACGCCATTTTCTCCAGTCTTTCTTGCCGCGCGGTGCCCGAAGCAGAAGCTGTTCGCAAGTGCCGGTCGGTCAGATCCAGAGATTTCAGCTACCGAAGACTTCGGCTGGGGACTCTTTCTTGCCTCAGCCGATGTCAGATAAAGTAAATAATTGTTTAACTTGTGGGAAACAAATACATCATAAGGATTTCCATTCTTACTGCCTTCCTTGCTTAGGCCCAGACCACGACGTATCAGCTTGTTTAGCCTGTGCCTCCTTCAACCGACGGACTCTTAGACGTCGGTCGGAGTTTGCAGAGGAATTTTTTGGAACTGCTTTTGCTTATAAAATGCCGTCGGAGACTCCGACTTCGCATATGGTCAAAAAACGCAAGGAAAAGGACCGGCACTCGTGGCCCGCGGTTTCGGCTGAAACCACGGCTAGGCCTACCGCGAGTGTCTCGGTTTCCGCTGAAACCGAGTCCACGGCTATTCCTACTACCGAAACCATACCTCCGACCACCAAGGCCAGAGAGGCCCCGGCTGAGTCGGCTTCAGAACTCCCTACCGAAGCTAGTGTTCAGGAATTGTCCAACACCATTCCTTTGGACATTTCTACCCCTGCACGTGGGGCAGCTAGGCCCCCTGCTTCTATGTCTATTAAGGCCTTCTCCAGGGCTAAAGCTGCCAAACTTTCAAAAGCTTTGTCTGCCAAATCTACATCCCAAAGGCCTTCCTCTAGTTCACAGATTCTCAGTCTTGCTGAGGACCTTATCTCCTTAATTAGGGGTTCCCAACCTCACCCAGACAGGGCCTCCCAACCTCCTCCAGACAAAAGGCCCAGGACTGACCCCTCTGAACCTCACTCCTCAGATTACTCCATGGATGGATCTGATTTGTCAGACCACCAGGAAGGGGCCTACTCGCCTTATGAGGATTCAGATGCAGAAGAATCTATCCCTTCGGCCTCCCCCCGTGAAGAATTTTCCTTTGGGGAGACTTTACACTCCATGAGAGAGCACTTTCAATGGCAGGATCAGGATTTCTCTGATTCTAGAAAAAGATTAAGGACCTTTTTGCATTTGCCCCAGCATAGGCCCTTAGCTATACCTTCTGTTCTAACTGTAATTGATGATGTGTACAATGATGTCAGTACTGCACCTGATTCTCTTCCTCCGGCCCCCGCCAAACCTGACAGATATTACAGGGTCCCGGATTCTCACTTCCACCTGTATAAAGCCCATGCTGCAGACCCAGAAATTATTTGTCAGGGCCCTAAAGGGGTTGCAGCCGCTACTGCCAAAAATCCCCTACCCTCTGAAAGAGAGTCTAGAGCATTAGAGAGATGGGGAAAAAAGGTTTATACATCTGCTACACTTTCTGCCAGGGCATTAAACTGTCAATTCCATATGATACAGTACCAAGAATTTTTGTTAGATCAGCTGAATAAGAAACTTTCTTCTCCTGAATCCTTAGACCGTAAATCCCTTCAGGATTTGGTACACAACTCTCAACAGGTCAGTAATCATTTCTTAAAATGTGGCTATGATGCACTGGAGGCTTCATTTAGATCAGCTATGACTGGGGCAGTAATTCGTAGGCATGCCTGGCTGAAGGAGCAATCTTTGCCAGACCATGTCAAGGCTAAACTCCTCGATGCTCCAATGGAGAAACAAAATTTATTTGGCTCCCCTGCACAGGAGATTCTAAAGAAGGTTGAAGAAAAAGCAAAATCTGTGCAAACAGTTAAAGATTTCCTACAAGTTCAACCTCCGAGGTTCAGCAGAAACTGGCCTACAAAGAATTGGTCCTTTCCAGACTCCTCCAGAGCACAGAGAGGCAGGAACCGCCGCCCTAGAGGCAGAGGTCAATCCAAGGGCCCCTACAGAGGGCGTCAGTGGCAGCCTGCCAACCAGAGGAGTAGTGCAACAGCTACAACTACAACCACTACCACAGGACAGACCCAATGACTTGACTCTGATTCCGCCTACCAGGGATCAACTGGAAGCACCCTTGGGCGGAAAGCTGGCTTTATTCTCGAAAAACTGGCATTGCATTGCAAAGGATACATGGACATTGCAAATAATAGACAAAGGATACAGGTTTCACTTCCACACTTTGCCAAAAAGAGGTGGAATGCCAAACCTTCCACCAAACCAGAAGGCAGAGGCTTTAAGACAAATCAGCAATTTACTTCAGATGAAAGCTATAGAAAGGGTACCATCTACAGAACAAGGCCAAGGATTTTACTCCAGACTATTCCTTGTACCAAGAAAAGAAAACCAATGGAGGCCTATTCTCGACCTGTCCGCACTGAACACTTATCTCATTGTGCCAAAATTCAAAATGCTGACCCTACAGCAACTTCTTCCCATGTTGGGCAAGGAGTCTTGGCTGGTGACTCTAGATCTCAAAGAGGCATACCTGCACGTCCCTATCCGACCAGATTGCAGAAGACACCTCAGATTTCTTGCAGGATCAGAGCATTATCAATTCTCAGCATTGCCCTTTGGCTTATCTACTGCGCCCAGAGTATTCACAAAATGACTGGCATCAGTAATTGCACATTGCAGACTTCAGGGAATTCAAATTTATCCGTACCTGGACGACTGCCTAATACAAGCGGACAACAAGAAAAAATTGTTAAAGGACTTGGCCTATGCCATACACCTGCTACAGACCTTGGGATACACAGTCAACATCCAAAAGTCAAGACTAGTACCATCCCAAAGGATAACCTTTTTGGGTGCGGATCTGGGCACAATCACTCAGATGGCTTTTCTCACAGAAGAAAAACAAAAGCAACTTCCAGATTACTTCATGATTCTGACAAGACAAACTCAGCTTACTGCAAGGAAAGTCCTGCAGGCCCTGGGTTACATGGCATCCTGCATAATTTTAATTCCACATGCCAGGTTGCATATGAGGAAATTACAATGGTACCTAAGGAATGTATGGTCTCAACACAGTCACAGTCTAGAAACCATGATACCAATCATTCCATGCCTTCAAAAGGAATTCCTGTGGTGGGCTCAGGCCTGCCAGTCCAACAGAGGGTTGCCTTTCAACAAACCAAAAACAAGGCAGACCATCACCATGGACGCCTCAGACCGAGGATGGGGAGCACACATGGAGAACAAACGTATCCAAGGCCTATGGCCTCAAGGGCAGCTAAGCATGCACATAAACCAAAAGGAAATGCTGGCAGTGAGGCATGCAATCGAGGCATTCAGACCCTTCCTCCAGCAAGGACATCTGTTAATAAGGACAGACAACACCACGGTCATGTGGTACATAAACAAACAGGGAGGCACACATTCCTACCCTCTATGCCGGATGGCTATGAATCTGTGGAACCTATGCCTGAATCTCAATATCCAGCTGCAGGCCAAATTCGTACCAGGAAAAGAGAATTCACTAGCAGACAGCTTAAGCAGAACTACCATGGATGCACACGAATGGATGCTGCATCCAGACGTCTTCAAACTCATAACAAAGAAATGGGGAATGACAGAGATAGATCTGTTCGCCTCCCCACTCAACCACCAACTGAAGAAATTCTGCTCAAGGACATACCACCCACAAGCCTGGGGGTGGACTCTCTCTCTTTCAGCTGGAATGCCCTAACAGTATATGCCTTTCCACCTCTCCCATTGATGTACAAGGTTCTACTGAAGATCAGGGAGGAACAGCCAAAAGTGATACTAATAGCTCCGGACTGGCCAAGGCAACGCTGGTACCCACTATTGAGAAGCATGTCTCAGGCAAATTCATGGCCTCTTCTTCTAACGCAGAACAATTTCAAGACCCTGCATCCCAACTTGAAAACATTGCAGCTAACTGCCTGGAAAATTCCTTAAAACCCAACCAAACTGTTTTATCTCAGAGGGTGAAGGACATTATCCTGGAGGCTCGCAGACTTTCCACAAGAAAGACATACTCAGCTAAATGGAAGAGATTTCTCATTTGGAGCACATCAAAGGGCACAGATGTCACAGTGGCAAACCTAGCACACATCCTAGAATACTTAGAATTGTTCCACAATGGCCTGTCTTATTCTTCCATTAAGATTCATGCTTCAGCAATTTCAGCAGAATACAATATGGATCCACCTATCTTCTCACACCCTCTTCTCAGACAATTTTTGAGAGGGATCAAAAATGTTAAACCTCCAAGAAGACCCCCCCCTACCTGCATGGGATCTCAATTTTGTGCTGGAAAAACTGACACTACCTCCTTTTGAACCAGCAGCATCAGCAGACCTACAGTTTTTATCTTGGAAAACTGCATTCCTTCTGGCAATCACTTCAACAAGAAGAGTATCTGAGTTACAGGCATTAATGGCAGTGCAGCCTTTTCTTATTTTTCACCAGGATAGAGTGTCACTGAGAACCAATCCTACTTTCATGCCAAAGGTGGTATCCAGGGTATCCTTGAACCAAGCTATTCACTTGCCTACATTCTTCCCTAACCCACAGAACAAAGGGGAAAAACTTTTGCACACCTTGGATATACACAGACAACTACGCTACTATTTGGACAGAACTAAAACTAACAGAAAAACTGACCAACTTTTTGTAGCCTATGCAACTGGGGTGCAAGGAAGAGCAATTTCCAAACAGACAATTTCAAAATGGATAGGAAATTGCATTCGCTTTTGCTACTCCTTTCATGGAAAGACAGTTCCTGAAAATATCAGGCCTCACTCCACAAGGGCCACAGCCACCACTACAGCTTTCCTACGAGGGGTGGCTACCAAGGACATTTTAGAAGCTGCTACTTGGAGCTCCATGCATACATTTGTCAAGCATTACAATCTACCTTTTATACTCCAGATCCCGAGCAGGGTTTGCAACTGCAGTACTGCAGGGGATCTTAACTACACCATCCTTCTCTTAGTACCTCCTCCCCCAGATTGGCTATGGTATTCTACCCATATGTTATGACTGCAGATGCATCCTTGAAAGGACATAGTACAGTTTTGTACCTACCATAAATGTAGATGTCCGATAGGTATGCATCTGCAGTCAGGATTACCCACCCTCCTTCCCCTCTGTGGTATTCCTAGGGTGCTTACCCCTCTTTCAGCTAGCTGGGGGAATCTGTTATGGTGTATTTGTTTGTTTATATATGTATATAATTTGCAAATGTTTGGAACTTTTCAGCATTTATCCAAATTTAGCCTTCCTAGAGGGCACCTGGCATCTGGGGCAAGAAAAACTGAGGAAAATGACGTCGGCTGATGCTTTTATACCCCAGACGCTCTGACGTCGGGGAAAGTGCGACATCAGCCGAGGCCAGACCCAGACTTTGGAATCCAGCCGACCGAAGGGCTGCCTGAGGCAGGACAACCCATATGTTATGACTGCAGATGCATACCTATCGGACATCTACATTTATGGTAGGTACAAAACTGTACTTTTCTGAGGGTGTTTTCAGGCCTCAACATTTTTACATTAAACTGACGCCAGCAACAAAAACAAGGTCAAAAACAACTTCTGTGTCTAAAAAAACTGACACATGAGCCACGTGCTCAGGCCCCTATGCCTAAAAACAGATGATCAAAATGGCTGAGGATTTAATTACCTTTAACAGGGGTTCCCAACCCCCCTGCTAAGAGGCCTAGGCAAGGCACTGATTATGAATCTTCAGATCAGGTTTCCATTTCTTCTGGTTCCTCTTCTGATCAGGAATTTTCTATTCCACCCTATGAGGATTCTGATGCAGAGGAATCCATCCCATCTGCATCTCCTCCCGAAGATTATTCTTTTGGATAGACTTTGCATACTTTAAGGATACATTTTCACTGGGAGAGTCAGGACTTCTCTGAATCAAAAAAGTGGCTTAGGGATTTCCTTCTAACTCAGCATAGGCCTTTGGCAATACCACCTGTATTAGACATTGTTGATGATGTGTTCTCGGAATCAAGCATGGCTCCTGATTCCCTCCCTCTGGCTCCTAGTAAGCCAGACAGATATTACAGGGTTCCTGACTCCCACAAATTTATTTTCAAAAATCCTGCTGCTGATCCTGAGACTTATTTCTCAGGGTCCCAAGGGTGTTAAGGCTTCTACAGCCAAAAATCCTACCCCTTCTAATAGAGATTCCAGGGCGCTGGATAGATGGTGTAAGAAGGTTTATACGTCTGCAACCTTGGCAGTCAGGGCTTTAAACTGCCAGTTTCATATTCTTAAATATTAACAGCATGTCATGGGCTTACTGAAATGGAAAATTATGTTGATTTCTGATTGTGTGGAAAATAGAGTTACAGGATTTATTGCATTCAGCAGAACAGGTTGGAAAGCATTCTTTGCAATGTGGTTTTGATTCCTTGGAGGCCTCTTGTAGGGCCGCCGTTACTGGACCTGTGATTAGAAGGCATGCCTGGCTAAGGAGCAAAATCTGCCTGATCATGTTAAAGCTAAATTGTTGGATGCCCCTTTGCAGCATGATACTCTGGGAATAAGGCAAAAGAGGTTTTAAAGAAAATGGAAGACAACACTAAATCTATGCAAACTGTAAACGATTTCTTGCAAGTGCAGCCACCCAGGTTCAGTAGGCACTGGTCTATTAAAAATTGGTCCTTTCCTCTGTCCAACAGAGCCACTCGGGGCAAACCCAGGTGCTCAAAAGGCTCCAGATATCAATCACATGGTTCTTACAGGTCAAAGCAATGGGATGCCTCCACCTCCAAATCTGGAGGAAACAAAGCACAGCCCTATAGTAAGCAGTCTCAGTGACCCATCTCCAAGCACTTATCTTTTGGCAGCCCCCTTGGGGGGAAAACTAGCACTTCATGCTCAAAATTGGCAGTTAATTACCCAGGACAAGTGGGTATTAAACATAGTATCCCAGGGGTACAGATTTCATTTCCATACTTTGCCAATTCCAAACGGATGGCTGGATCTGCCATAAAACCAATGGGCAGAGGCCCGGAAACAAGTCATGTCCCTCATGGATATGGGGGCTATTCAACCGGTACCAGAAAAGGAAAAAGGACAAGGAATTTTATTCAAGTCTTTTCCTGGTACCCAGAAAAGACAATTCATGGCGTCCAATGCTGGACTTATCCATTCTGAACACGTTCCTGGACATTCCAAAATTCAAAATGCTGACTTTACAGCAGCTACTGCCTATGCTAGGCAAGAATGCTTGGTTAGTAACTCTAGACTTGAGGCATACCTGCATATCCCAATAAGGGAATCATGCAGAAGATACTTCTGCTTCAATGCAGGTTTTTTGCATTACCAATTCTCTGCACTGCCCTTTGGCTTATCTACTGCACCCAGGGTCTTTACAAAGTGCCTGGCACCAGTAATTGCATTCTGCAGACAAAGAGACATTCAAATTTATCCTCATCTGAATGATTGTCTCATTCAAGCAGAGGACAAGGACACTCTACTTCAACATCTGGCATTTGTAAAAAGGCTTCTAGCATGCCTAGGGTACACCATAAATGAAAAGAAATCACAACTGGTTACCCTCTCAAATAATTACATTCCTGGGTGCAAGCTTGAATACAACTGCCCATATGGCTTACCTCACGCCAGACAAACAAAGGCAATTGGCAACATATTTCAAATAAATGGCAACAAAACCCCAGTTATCTGCAAGACAAATTCTGCAGGCTTTGGGGTTCATGGCATCCTGCATTCTACTAATTCCATATGCGAGACTGTCTATGAGGAAACTTCAATGGTACCTAAAAAGTTCATGGAGTCAACATTGTCACAGCCTGGAAACAATGATTCCTCTCATTCCCTGCCTACAACAGGAGTTTCTTTGGTGGGCAGAGACATGTTACCAGAACAAGGGACTGTCATTCACTCTATCCCCTGCCACCCAAACCCTAACTACAGAAGCATCAGACTTTGCTTGGGGGCCCACCTGGCAGGGAGATGCATTCAAGGCAAATGGAGCCTAAACCAAATGCATCTGCATATCAACCAGAAAGAAATGCTAGCTGTTCTGACAGCCTTCAAGGACTTACTTCATCCAGGACAATTACTGATAAAGACGGACAACACCATAGTTATGTGGTACATAAACAAGCAGGGGGGGTACACATTCCTACCCCCTTTGCAGACTAGCCATGGCCGTGTGGAATACAGACTTGATTCACCGAATATATCTTCAAGCTCAATTCCTGCCAGGAAAGCAATATACTCTGGCAGGTGACCTAAGCAGAAATCTTATGGACCCGCACAAATGGAAACTGGATCCACAAATCTTCAGCATGTTAACACAGAAATGGGGGAGCCCAGACATCGATCTATTTGCTTCTCCCCAAAACTATCAGTTGGACAAATTCTGCACAAGAACTCATCACAAAAGTGGATGCTCTATCCTTCAGCTGGAAAAAACTATCAGTCTATGCCTTTCTCCCTCTGCCTGTACTCTCCAAGGTCTTACTAAAAGTCAGACAGGAAAAAGCAAAAATTATCCAAATTGCTCCATAGTGGCCTCGCCAGCACTGGTACCCACTGCTAAGGAATATGTCACACCTTCCTCCTTGGTACTTGCCTCAAACACCTCATCTACTGTCTCAGCAGAACTATCAAATTCTGCACACTCCACTCTAAACTCTGAATCTTGCAGCATGGCTAATCAACTAATTATTCAAACCACATCTCTCAGTAAATCTATGATGGATGTCATTTTGGAAGCCAGTAGGCCTAGTACTAGAAAATCTTATGCTGATAAATGGAAGAGATTCTGTGCTTGGAACCAAGCAGAAGGAATAGACACTGCAAAGCCCAATATTCCTCAGATTTTACAATACTTAACTGAGATGCTTGACAAGAGCCTATCTTTTTCTTCAATAAAAATCCATGCCTCTGCCATCTCGGCTCATTACAACACAGAGCCTCCCCTCATTTCTTATCCACTGCTTAAACAGTATCTCAGAGGGGCCAACATTTTAAGGCCTTCCAGGAGAACATCAACTCCTGCATGGGACCTCAATTTTGTGCTGGAAAAACTCACCCTGCCTCCTTTTGAACCAGCAGCTACTGCAGATATAAAATTTCGATCTTGGAAGATGGCTTTTCTTTTGGCAGTCACTTAAGCAAGAAGGGTTTCAGAACTACAGCCCTTCATGGCAGTTGAGCCTTTCATTATATTTTACCTGGACAGGGTGGCCCTCAGGTCCAATCCTTATTTTATGCCTAAGGTGGTATCCAGTGTGTCTCTTAACCAGACCATTCACCTGCCAACATTTTTCCCAAATCCACAGAACAAGGGGGAGTGGATTCTGCATTGATTGGATGTACACAGACAACTAAGATTCTACTTAGACAGGACAAAATCTCTAAGAAAGTCTGAGCAACTACTGGTAGCATTTGCTGCAGGATCAGAGGGGAAGGCTATATCAATGCAGACTATTTCTAAATGGTTAAGCCACTGCATTTGTTTCTTCTGTTTGCACCATGGTAAACCTGTGCCCAAGGGAATCGGATCCCATTCCACCAGGGCTGCCTCTACTTCAGCAGCTTTTCTAAGAGGGGGTCCCAACCAAAGACATTCTAGAAGCTGCTACATGGAGCTCTGTTCATACATTCACATATCATTTACCTCTCTTCTCTAAATCCAGGGCAGGCTTTGCCACTGCAGTCCTGCAGGGCCTTATAGCTGCTCCTAATGCTGTTTAGTTCCATCCTCCCATCCTTAGCTTTGGGATTCTACCCAAATGTAATGACTGCAACAGTGAAACATGAAGAACATAGTACACTTGTGTACACTTACCATAAATGTAGATGTTCGAGTGTATTCACTGTTGCAGTCCGGATTACCCACCCGCCAGCCCCCTTTCTTTCCTTCACTATACTCAAAAGCCTATGTGGTGTATTTGCTTTTAGTTGAAGGTAAATTTTATGTTTCTGAAGTGCATTTATATATTTACAGTTTATATATATATTTTTTGCTTCCCATTTGGCGGGCACCTGACATCTGGGGCAAGAAAAACTGATTAAAATGGTGTTGGCTGCATGTTTTATACCCCCTGATGACCTGACATCATGGAAGAGGAGACAACAACCGACGCAGGACCCAAGACTTTGTTATTCAGGCCGACTGAGGGCAACCTGCCAGCAGATTACCCCAAATGTAATGACTACAACAGTGAATACACTCAAACATCTACATTTATGGTAAGTGTACACAACTGTACTTTTCTTTCCTTGCTAGGGACGTCTTCCCAGGTGGCTTGCCATTAGTGTAGTAATGATGCAGCAGAGACGACTTCTAGAGCTGCTGCTTTTAGTTCTGTGCTGAGGAGATATTCTTGGCTTTGGCGTCAACCTTTGCTTGATTGTTATTGACGATAAGTTGATGGATGCTCCCCTAGACAACAAACACTTCTTTGGTGAAGATGCTGCTGATTTGTTTAAGTCCCTTCTGGATAAGGGCAAGGGCTTGCAGAAACTTAAACATGTTTTTGTTGCCTCTCTGCCTAAATTTCAGAGAAATTACCCTAATAAGCTGGCCTTTGTAGGCCGTCTTGCCCTCCCCCCCAAGTGTAAAAAAAAGGGCTTCTCCTGCTGAAGATACTCAGACTACTGTGACTCAGAAGTCTCCTTTTTTGGCAAACCAGGTGTTTGATTATCCTGTTCTTCTTAGTCACATTCCTCTTTCTTTACCTGGCCCTTCCTGTGTGGTTAAAGATTTCTCAGGATTCCTGGGTTCTGTCCATTATCTGCCTAGGGTATTTCATGGTGTGGAAAACTCTTCCCCTTTTATGGGCATTCCTCAGCCTTCTTGGGAGCAGTTGGCCTTTTTTCCAGGGGTGCTTCTGGATCTTTTGCCTCAGGGAACTGCAACATCCCTGCTTCTGGGCCAGTGCTCAAGGAGCATGAATCCTCACCAGTGATACCAGTGAGGGATGTTCAGTTGGAACAAAAATAGATGCACATGGTATTTCCAGATGCAGCTGTCTGCACCAAGCTCAGTTTCCCATAAGAGTACACAGGGAACACACACAGTCTGGGGGCTGGGTTTCCTTTACTCTCTGCAGGCCTCCCCCAGTAAGACTCCCCACTGACAGCTGTAGAACTGAGTCCTCAGCAGAGTGTTCCAAGCCAAGTCCTCCACCACCCTCCCTGTGAAACCAGTGCTCTGTGTCCCTGCTCCAAATAGCTGACATGCACACTCTGAGATTTGATTTTCACACGTGCACGCGGGCACACAAACACACACACACACACACACCTGGAAAGGCTGGCACAGATTTACTAACTGTGCCCCCTTTTGCCCAGAATGTCAAGTAGGTACTGCCACCAGAACACTCCAAAGCCAGCTGCTCTAAGGCTCTTACAAGGGTACCCAATTATACTGAGTAAAATTAATACTAATACAAATGGTTGTGTTTGTCCAATGCTGTAAGGCTTTTCAGGAGTGGCTGCAGTATCTGGAAATGTAAGTACTCTCAAAGGTTAAATATTCTTTAAAAGACCAGCCACAATGAAATGTTTAAATATATTTAATAATAAAAACATGAAAATACTAAATATCTATTTACAGTGTACACCAGAGTTTGTCAAAAGAAACATTAAAAATAACACAGATGGATCAATGCACACCAATACAGAAAAACAGTACTTAACTAATCTTACTATATTTTCATGACTGATCTAAAATGTTACTATTCCTTGGTTACTTACTAAAGCAAGGCAAGATGAAATTCATGGTCTTCCTTCTCTGTCAGGTTTCAAAAACAGACTGCCCTGAGACTTCTGTCTCATCTAGTATTAAAACATCATTTCAGTGCTGGATTACAGAATGACATCACATATATCTGGTCATCTCAGAAACTGAACCAGAATTTAGCACATATATGTTGCCATATACACATATAGAGCTTTGCTGAGATGTGTTTTAGTGTCTGGAAAACTATAAAAACATTTCAGAACTTCTACACTTCCAGGGTAGCAATTAGTCCACCCCTAAGGACAATGCAGTAGCATTCCTAGTCCTGGATTTCACAGACATTTCATCTCTGGTTGCAGTTGGAACTGTAAGATACAAGTTTTATGGCCTAAGCCAGGTAATTTAATTTCAGACTATTTTTCAAAGTTAGCTGGACTGAGATTAACCTCTTCTCTTCCAGTATCCTCTGTTACAATATATTCATTTCAACACTTACAGTACAGTCTGACATACAGGTGTGTTCCTTTTCTGTCCAACAGGACCCACTGTTGGTACGTTTTTTTTTTTTTTAATACAAGCAGTTTTACAAATACATTTTCAATAAACTCCAGCTAGCTATGCTGGCATATGTTATATATCCACTGCCCTACTTCTCTTGGCATAGCTGCCAGTACCTCACATCATCACAGGAACTACTCAGGAAGTTCCAGTTTCCCAAAGGGAGAAAGGGTTCTACTCCAGAATGTTTTTGATTCCCGGGAAAGGCAGCACTTGGAGACCTATTCTGGACCTCTCTCACCTAAACACCTTTCTGAAAGTTCCTTCTTTTTGATTGTGTTCCTTCAGACCTTGTTCTGTCTTCTGTTTCCTCATGCTTTTCTAGTGTCTCAGGCCCTCAAAGATGCTTACCTGCATATCCCTATTTATCCCCTTTTGGGGAAGTTTTTGTGTTTCTCTATTGCTTCCTGTCATTTTCAGTTCTCTGCTTTGCTCTTTGGCCTTTCTAGTGCCCCAAGGGTATTCACCAAATGCCTCGCTCCTTGATTTTTGCACACTAAGGGGGATCCAAGTGTTTCCATACTTAGATGACCTCCTGTTTCAGCCATCCTCTCCAGAGATATTGCTGAAAAATCTTCATTTTACAGTTTCCCCCTTGTGCAGAGCCTGGGGTTCACTATAAATTTCAAAAAGCCCTTTCTGACTCCTTCACAGGATCAGTTCTTTTTGTGATGCAGGATCTAGACTGTTCCAATGCTGGCATCCCTGTCTCCTCCCAAGGCCCTAACTCTAATTTCTTTCTTTCAATCTCTTCTTCATCTGTCTTCCAGCCAGGGCATTTCTGAAAGCTCTGGGGTTCATGGCCCTCACCATTGCTATGTTCCTGTTTGGTCAAGCTCCGCATGAGAAAACTTCAGTCATTTCTGAAGTTTTTTTGGTTTCAGCATTCTCGTTCCCTTCAGTTTATTAGATCTTCTTCCATGTCTCAAGCTGGAACTTCAGTGGTGGATTCAGCAGTTGACTGTCTGTCCAGGGTGCCCTTTTCAACTGTCTGTTGTGAGATGAGGAGCAACCTTAGGCTCCCTAAAGGTACAGGGAGTCTGATCACCTAATCAACAAAAGACCACATCAGCATCAACAAATTAGAGCCCTTCTGCTAGCTCTTCAGGGCTTTCATCGTCTCTTCTCCCCAGGATCTCTCAAGGTGTTTACATCCAATACCACAGTGATGTGGTGTGGGGGGGCAGCAAGTTATCTTCTTTGTCGGTTGGCTCTCCTTGTATGGAAGCTTGCTATCCAGTATCAAATGACACGATGCAGTTTACATTCCCTTAGGTCAAAACATTGTGGCAGACTCTCTGAGCAGGTCCATAACTCAATCCCACGAATTGATGCTTCAGAGGGATGTGTTTCTAGACATTGTCCACCAGTGGGGCACTTCTGAGATGGACCTTTCCCTACCCTTTGAACAGACAGCTTTTTTTGTTTTGTGCTCGAGCCTCATATCCTCTGTTTTGGAAGGTGGACACCCTCTTTTTTTCTTGGAATGGGATGTTTCTTTATGCCTTTCTTTCCCTTCCCCTCATTCCAAAGGCCCTGTTCAAAATACAGCAAAGATGCTCCCAAAATCTTGTTGATGGCTTCTTTTGGCTGAGACAACATTGGTTCCCTCTTTTTCTGCATTTAGGCAAGAGCAGTCATCACAAGTTTCCTCACAGGGTGTACCTGTCCACTTTTCAACTGACACTATGGATGATTAGATTTTGATTCCAAATAGACATCTTTTTTTCTGAGGATGTGCTTAGGGTCCTGCAGGAGGTCAGGAGTCCCTCTACTAATAAATCCTTCTTATCCAAATGGAATAGGTTTTCTGTTTGGTGCCTTTCTTGTAACCTGGCACCACTTTCTGTGGATGTTCCTTTGGTTCTGTTTTGTCTGTGAACTGCTCAATGCTGGGTTGACTTATTCTTCTGTTAAGGCCCACTTATCCGTCATCTGTCTAACTGCCTTTGTCACCTCCTTTAGCTTCTAGACTTGAAGCTGAACAATTCCTTAAAGACTTTGTTCGTATTAGACCTCCATGGAAGCCTGCTCCTTCTCTCTGGGATCTTAATTTTGTTTTAGAAAAATTGACCCAGGCTACTTTTGACCCTGCAGCTTCAGCTTCCTTACAGCATCTTGGAAGACTGTACTACTTTTAACCCTTGCTTCTACCAGACTGATGTCTGAGCTTCAAGCCCATATGGCTTGTCCTCCATTTTTAGTTTTCCATAAAGACAGGGTGTCCCTTCGTATTAATCCTCCTCTCCAAAAGTGGTGAATGAGTTGTCTCTTAATCAGTCTGTTCGTTTGCCCACTTTTTCCCTTCTCTATAATCCGCTAGTACATCTTGGATGTGCATAGACAACTCAGATTTTATATGGATAAGACTAAGACTTTTTGTAATCTGATCAGCTGGTTTCTTTTCATTCTAGATTCTTAGGTTTGGCTATTCCCAAGCAAACTATTTTTTCTTGGATTTCTAAGTCCATTTCTTTTTGTTATATCTTTCATGGCAAGAGCCTTTCTTCTTCTGATAAGGCTCATTCTGCTAAGGCTGTGGCTTCTGCTGGTTCGTTTTTCAAGGGCTTGTATACTTCCTGTATTCTTGATGCAGCTACCTGATCTTCTGTGCATATATTTACCAAGATTGGATGTGATTTCCAGAGCTAGTTCTGGCTTTGCTGGGGCCATTATCAGTGGTTTCCTGGAGAGCTCTTCTGGTCCATCCTCCTCCCTCTCATCTCCTTGAGCTGTTGCACTATCCCTGTTGTAAAGAAGACTGCAAGAGTGAAATAGAAGGGTATAGTACAGTTGTGTAAGATCTTACCATAACTGTAGATGTCCTTCACTTCACTGTTGCAGTATTCACTCCCTCCCTCCTCCCCCTGATGTTTTGTCCCTCTGGATATTTGTTACCCTCTGGTATCCTAGGGCTGGCATTCCACCTGGTGCTGTCAGTTCTGAGGATGATATTTCAGACATCACCTTTATGCTGTACACCTTGCATGGGGAGCAGCATACGTGTGAAATATGGTGCATTATTAACCTAAAGGCTTTGTAAACTGGCTGGACTTCAGGCTGCCCGTAGCAGGGTATCCCTCATATTAAGAATACTGCAACATGAAGAGAAAGACATCTACTGTTATGGTAAGATTTTACACAAGTGTACTTTCCCCAGTTCCCATTTTTCTTTCTATGTAATTTGCTCCTTCCCTTTTCTATAGATTCCTTATTCAGTTCTTTTATCTCCGTTACTATATTCACTACTTCTAGTACAGTTAGTTTAAACTTTTGATTTCCATTTTCAAGTAATTGCTTTTTTTGGCAGTCACCAAAATTAAGCTCAGCAAAGCCTTACTATGTCTAGGCAATTTGATTCTGTATCACAGCTCAAAAAATAGTTTCCTTAGTTGCACCAATTTCCTCGCCCTTTATTTCAGACAAAGTAGTATGCTGGGAATTTTAAGTCTGACAATTCATTACATTCCCAAAGCATATGTTCCCAGTTATCTCTTTCTTCTGCATCATATCTCCAACATTTGTAATGTACCCGAGGGAAAATTCTTTGGAGTCTGCTTGGGGTATACAGATAATTATGCAAACAGTTCCAGGCAGAGATCCTAAATCTTAGACTTAGTTGCATTTTTGGGAGCCATACATATATCCTTCCATTGTTTCTTTGTGGATTGCTTATACAGTCTCTCTTCCCAACCCTTTCTAACCTCCTAGTTATCCTGAAATATTGTATATGTCTTGCTAATTATCCCTTTTTAACAACAACTTCTGTTCTAGATTCTACTAAAAACTCTGCCAGTGCTGTTCTTTCACTTAGGATCTACCTATTCCTTTCTCTTTACCTATACTTGAGTATCAGTCTTTGATAAGGAAGGCAGTCTCTAGCTGGTAGTCCAAATGGACTCATGTCCTCTTCCCATTATATTACCATTCCCTCTCTGATTATTTGCTCCCAATACCTTGGTTCCTTTGGCAGTTTTTTCCAGCAAAGTCCCCTCTCTCCTATTCCATGTTCCCCTAAATTATCCTTATTGGCAGAATCTGCTTTCTCCATTCTTGTGTTGGCTTAGTTCTTTAGAATTCTTTCTGCTACTGCATGTATATAATAATCTGTATGGTCATTGTCATTCCCCTTAAGGACCTGAATGCAAAATCAGTCTCTTCTTATTTCTTGAGCTCCCCCGTTTCATCATCATCCCTTTCCTGTATGAATTATATCTTTCTGCTTGTGCTGTGCATAGAAGCCTTAAATGTGTAGCTTTGAAATACCCCTTCAAGTCAGGTAATCCCAAATCACCTTTGTTTTCCGCATGACTCTTGCCCTCTTCCCTTCCCAGATAAAATTTTTCAACTCTTGATTAATTGCTATCAGTAACAACTTTTTTGGTTGATTAGATTAAAAATATGCCTGATATGTATAAAATTAAAGGGACTAAAATATTATTACTGCTTGTATCTTGTCTATGCCTATAAAACAGAGGTTCCAGTTTCTCAGATTTTTGTGTTATCTGTTTAGTCTGTTCCCATATATACTTAGCTACTGTAACAAAATCCTTTTAAATCCACACTCCTAAGTGCTTCATGTTATTATGTCCCCATAAATATGGGTATTAAACTAAACCAAGTCTTGTGTGGGTAGATAGTTTACAGCTATTGGCCTTTTCTCTGCTGGGTGTACAAAGAATAATCAGTTAGCTCAAGCACACTGTTGTATCCAATTTTTAAAATATTTCCTTTCTGCCACAGTTTTGTCAGGAACAACTCTTTCTGAAACAAAACAGTGTAAGAAACTTCTGTGTGTGGAAGAATGTCCTTCATGGATGCATCTGCAGTCATAACAACTGGGTTGTCCTGTCGTCAGGCAGCCCTGCAGTCGGCCGGATTCCAAAGTCCGGGTCCGGCTTCGGCTGATGTCGCACTTCACCCGACGTCATCTCTGCTGGTCTCCGGGTATAAAGGCATCAGCCGACGCCATTTTCTTCAGTCTTTCTTGCCGCGTGGCGCCCGAAGCAGAAGCTGTTCGCAAGTGCCGGTCGGTCGGATCCAGAGATTTCTACTACCGAATACTACTTCGAAGACTTCTAAAAGCTAAGTACCCCGTTGGGGACTCTTTCTTGCCTCAGCCGATGTCAGAAAAAGTCAATAACTGTTTAACTTGTGGGAAACAAATACCTCATAAAGATTTCCACTCTTACTGTTTGCCTTGTTTAGGCCCAGACCACGACGTAGCAGCCTGTTCGGCCTGTGCTTCCTTCAACCGACGAACGCTTAGGCGTCGGTCAGAGTTTGCTGAACAGTTTTTCAGTTCTGATTTTGCGTACATTATGCCGTCGGATCCTCCGACTACCCAAATTGTTAAGCGAAAGAAAAAGACCGACACTCGCGGTCCACGGTTTCGGCCGAAACCATGGTAAAGCAAACCGCGAGTGTCTCGGTTTCGGCCGAAACCGAGAAAACGGTTCAAAGCACAGCTGAATCTTTGACTACTTCTGAGGTTCCTGCTACCTTACTTGAATCGGCCTCTGAAATTTTACCTACTACAGTGGCTTCTAGTGAATTATCAGACACCATCCCTTTGGATGTCTCTACCCCAGCACGTGGTGCTGCTAGGCCTCCTGCAGCCATGTCCATTAAGGCCTTTGCCAGGGCTAAAGCAGCCAAGTCTACTAAATCAGTGCCTGTTAAACCCCCCTCAACCAGGCCTTCTTCTAGTTCACAAATGCTTACTCTGGCAGAAGATTTAATATCCTTAATTAGGGGATCTCAATCTCACCCAGACAGGGCCTCTCAGCCCCCAGAGAAGAGACCTAGAGCAGAGCCCCCCGAGCCTGTGTCCTCTGATGATTCTGCGAATGATTCAGATATTACAGACCAGCCTGAGGCTCCTTTCTCCAATTATGAAGACTCAGATGCTGAAGAATCCATTCCAGCTGCTTCTCCACCAGAAGAATTCTCCTTTGGGGAAACCTTACATGCCATGCGAGAACAATTCCAATGGCAGCAACAGGATTTCTCAGACTCCAGAAAAAGACTTAGGACTTTTCTGCACCTTCCACAACACAGGCCCTTAGCTATACCTCCTGTCCTCCCTGTTGTGGACGATGCTTTTAATGATGTCTGCTCTGCACCAGATTCCTTACCTCCAGCCCCTGCCAAACCAGACAGATTTTACAGGGTACCAGACACGCATCATCACCTATACAAGGCCCCTCTTGCAGACCCCAAAACTATATCCCAGGGGCCTAAGGCAGTAGCCTCGACCACAGCAAAAAACCCTATTCCTTCTGAAAGGGAAGCCAGGTCTTTAGACAGATGGGGCAAAAAAGTTTATACCTCAGCTACTCTCTCAGCTAGAGCTTTAAACTGTCAGTTTCACATGATACAATACCAAGAGTTTATGCTTGATCAGTTAACTAAACATCTATCCTCTGACGACTCTATAGATAAGAAATATGTATTAGAAATGGTAAATAACATACAACAGGTTAGTAACCATTCCTTAAAATGTGGCTATGATGCACTGGAGGCTTCATTTAGATCAGCCATGACTGGCACAGTGATAAGAAGACATGCATGGCTGAAGGAACAAGTCTTACCGGATCATGTTAAAGCTAAGTTATTAGATGCTCCCATGGATAAGACCAGTTTGTTTGGTACATCTGCACAGCAGGTAATGAAGAAAATGGAAGAAAAGGCAAAATCTGTTCAAACGGTTAAAGATTTCTTGCAGGTTCAGCCCCCAAGGTTTAGCAGGAACTGGCCTGCCAAAAATTGGTCCTTTCCTGACTCCACAAGATCCCAAAGGGGCAGGAATAGACGTTCCAGAGGCAGAAACCAATCCAGAGGAGGTGCCTACAGAGGACGACAGTGGCAAGGTAATAACAGAGGCACAGATTCAGCCACTACCACTACAACAGCACAATCATAGTGACTTAACTCTACATCCGCCTACCAGGGAACAAATAGCAGCTCCATTAGGCGGAAAGTTAACCTTATTTTTAAAAAACTGGCACTACATCACAAAAGACAAGTGGATTTTGCAAACCATAGACCAAGGTTACCGGTTCCACTTTCACACTCTACCAGTCAAAAGAGGAATGCCAAACCTGCCTCCAAATCAAAAAACAGAAGCTCTACAGCAGATAATGCAATTAGTAAAGATGAGAGCTGTGGAAAGAGTGCCAATAACAGAGCAAGGCAAAGGATTTTACTCCAGACTATTCCTAGTTCCAAGAAAGGAAAAAAGTTGGAGACCTATTCTCGACCTGTCCACCTTAAATACATACATCATTGTCCCAAAATTCAAAATGCTGACCCTACAGCATCTTCTTCCCATGCTGGGCAAGGAGTGTTGGCTGGTGACTCTAGATCTCAAGGAGGCATACCTGCACGTCCCCATTCGACCAATTTGCAGAAGATACCTCAGATTTCTTGCAGGATCAGAGCATTATCAATTCTCAGCATTGCCCTTTGGCTTATCTACTGCGCCCAGAGTATTCACAAAATGCCTGGCATCAGTAATCGCCTACTGCAGACTACAGGGAATCCAAATTTATCCTTACCTGGACGACTGCCTGCTACAAGGGGACAACAAAAGCAAGCTGACAACAGATTTACAAAGGGTCATTTACTTGCTACAAGCACTGGGATACACAGTCAATTTACAAAAGTCAAGGCTGATACCATCCCAAACAAGGACATTCCTGGGCTGAATTGGACACTGTAAAACAAATGGCATTTCTAACCGCAGAAAAACAAAAGAACTCCTCTCTACTTCTTGGCTCTAACAAAACAGAACAAGTTAACAGCAAGAAAAGTCCTTCAGGCCTTGGGTTACATGGCATCATGCATAATCTTGGTTCCACATGCCAGACTACATATGAGAAAACTACAGTGGTACCTAAGGAATTTATGGTCCCAACACAGGCACAGCCTAGAAGCGGAAATTCCACTAATCCCATGCCTAAAACAGGAGTTCATATGGTGGGCACAAGCATGCCAGTCAAACCCAGGCCTACCCTTTCACAGCTATCAAGCAAGCCAGACCATCACAACAGATGCCTCAGACCTTGGATGGGGGGCTCACATGCTGGACAAATGTGTACAAGGATTGTGGACGCAGGATCAACGCCACCTGCACATCAACCTAAAAGAAATGCTGGCAGTAAAACTGGCAATCCAAAATTTCAGACCATTTCTCAAAGAGGGCCACTTGATGATAAGGACAGACAACACCACAGTCATGTGGTACATCAACAAGCAGGAGGCACTCATTCATACCCCTATGCAGAATGACTTTGGAGCTTTGGAACCTGGCACTCAGCTACAACATCCAGTTACAGGCAATATTTGTACCGGGAAAGGACAATACTCTAGCAGACATATTGAGCAGAACCACATCCGATGCCCACGAATGGATGCTACACCCGGACATCTTCAAGACCATCTCAAAGAAATGGGGCAGCCCACAGATAGATCTATTCGCTTCCCCTCTCAATCACCAGCTCAAAAAATTCTGCACAAGGGCATTCCACCCACTTGCATGGAAAGTGGATTCGCTCTCCTTCAGCTGGAAAGGTCTAACAGCATATGCATTCCCACCTCTTCCCTTGATACACAAGGTATTACTAAAAATCAAGGAGGAACGTCCAAGGATAACCCTGATAGCTCCAAACTGGCCAAGACAACACTGGTACCCATTACTGAGGAGCATGTCTCGGGACAACATGTGGCCAATACCCCTGATGCCTTTGATGTTAACTCAGAACAACTACAGCATCATGCATCCAAACCTAAAACGTTGCAACTGACTGCATGGCACATCACATAGCAGCAACTAACCCAGAGCTTTCCCAAAGGGTTAAAGACATTATCCTTGAAGCCCGCAGACCTTCAACAAGAAGGAACTATGCAGGAAAATGGAAAAGATTTGTTATTTGGAGCACTGAAAGAGGAAAAGATGTGTCAATTATAGATATGGCTAACATTTTGGAGTATTTGGCAGAGCTTCTACATACAGGCCTGTCCTATTCCTCCATCAAGATACATGCATCAGCTATCTCAGCAGAATACAGCTTTGATCCACCTGTCTTTTCACATCCTTTACTCAGGCAGTTCCTCAGAGGAATCAAGAATGTAAAACCTCCAAGGAAACCACCATTGCCAGCTTGGGATTTGAACTTTGTGCTAGAAAAATTGACACTCGCACCTTTTGAACCAGCAGCTACAGCGGACCTACAGCATCTATCGTGGAAAACTGCTTTCCTACTGGCAATAACCTCAGCAAGGAGGGTCTCTGAACTTCAGGCCCTAATGGCGGTACAGCCCTTCCTAATCTTCCACCAAGATAGAGTGTCCATGAGGACTAATCCTACTTTTATGCCTAAGGTGATATCCAGAGTGTCTTTAAACCAGGCAATCCACCTACCTACCTTCTTTCCCAACCCACAAAACAGAGGGGAAAGAATGCTGCATTCCTTGGATGTACATAGACAGTTACGCTACTACCTGGACAGAACAAAAAGTAGCAGAAAAACTGACCAGCTATTTGTAGCCTATGCAACAGGAAGGGAAGGAAAAGCAATTTCCAAACAGACAATCTCCAAATGGATAGGAAATTGCATACGATTCTGTTACTCCTTCCATGGAAAACCAATTCCACAGAACATAAGGCCTCATTCTACAAGGGCAACAGCCACTACCACAGCCTTCCTACGAGGTGTGGCAACCAAGGACATTATTGAGGCGGCTACTTGGACCTCCGTGCATACATTTGCCAAGCATTATAACTTACCTTTGTACTCCAGATCCCGAGCAGGGTTTGCCACTGCTGTGCTGCAAGGGATCCTAACCACACCATAATCTAAATTTTTCCTCCTCCCTTAGTTGGATATGGTATTCTACCCAGTTGTTATGACTGCAGATGCATCCATGAAGGACATAGTACAGTTTTGTACCTACCATAAATGTAGATGTCCGAACTGGATAGCATCTGCAGTCAGGATTACCCTCCTCCTTCCCCTCTCTGGTACTCCTAGGGTATTTACCCTCTTAATAGCTAGCTAATGGGGGGAGTCTCTTATGGTGTATTTGTTTGTATATATGTACATACATGCTTATTTTCTGAGTTTGCCTTCTATCCATTTTGGAAACATTGGCATTTATCCAAAAATTAGCCTTCCAGGAAGGGCAACTGGCATCTGGAGCAAGAAACACTGAAGAAAATGGCGTCGGCTGATGCCTTTATACCCGGAGACCAGCAGAGATGACGTCGGGTGAAGTGCGACATCAGCCGAAGCCGGACCTGGACTTTGGAATCCGGCCGACTGCAGGGCTGCCTGACGACAGGACAACCCAGTTGTTATGACTGCAGATGCTATCCAGTTCGGACATCTACATTTATGGTAGGTACAAAACTGTACTTTTTCAGTCCATATATACCTAGTTAGTCACTGTATATTAATCAGATCAGATAATGGTAGTAGATGTAGCGAACTTAAACTCTTAAGTCAAAAAAATAATAAAAAATATATATAATAATTTGAAGTATTGTACATAATTAAGTATTCAAAAGTAATCCAAGCAGGGTAGGTAGTCTGTTTCCAGTTAAATCCTTTATTACGTATGCAGACAAGCGATCCAAGGTAAAACAGAAATAAGAGTAATAGTTTCCTCAAAAGTTTTCTAGCTATATATATATATATATATATATATATATATATATATATATATATATACATAGTTTTTATCAGGCAAGGGAGTGGTTTATTGCACTGTAAAACAAAGTGTTATTGGTAATGCATGTTAAATTCACATCCCTTCCCCCATCTGTGTGACATTCAAGCTGGTCCTGCCCCACTTAGTAGCTGTCATAATAATATAACCCTTATATACTTAAAGTTAATAATGATGTGGTACCTCTAATTTAACCAGATTATTAAGGAGATTATTAAGTCTGTGATTTTATACAAGACCGTATACTACTTGGCTGGAAATATATAAACATTAGACCTTTTGGCAATCATAAAATATATATAAATATATACATATACACTTTGGATGTAAAAAATGCATTGTAAAAATCATATTCTATTTTCATAACCATTTGTTAACGAAGATCGCTT
This sequence comes from Protopterus annectens, assembly GCF_019279795.1. Classification (NCBI taxonomy): domain Eukaryota; kingdom Metazoa; phylum Chordata; order Ceratodontiformes; family Protopteridae; genus Protopterus; species Protopterus annectens. The sequence goes on along the minus strand of NC_056726.1, from coordinate 499,404,620 downwards.
TCGTCCTAGACTTCCTCAGGTCTGTGTACAAGAACCCTAAAAACTATCTACAAAAATATTATTGTATAATTAGTATTGTTCTTACACATCGTTTTGAATAAAGTGGAAAAAATAAGAAAAAGAAAAAAAATGTATGATGGAAACAAAAACTGATTTAATTTGGTATTTAACATGGTATTTAATAGGGGTGGCAGGCTGGCATAATGGTTAAGGTGGTTGCCTTATAGACACAAGGTGCAGGGTTTGATTCTCACATGGGGTAATTGGCTAGGCTTAAAATGGTCCCTAATGACATTTAGCCTAGTACTAAGCTATGAACCTATGAACTGGAAGAATAAAATAAAATTAGTCATGTAAACAATGTGGCAATTTTCTAAGTTCCAGTACAATTTTTTAAGTGAAACATAGTAGTTTAGTCCAGGTTTTCTAAAAGAGTTCAGCTTTAATTACCACATGAGTTCGTTTCTCCAAAATATTCGGGATGTCTCCTTCAAGGTCACCCATGCCTATGCGATCCAGAATCTGGAACTTAAAACCTGTGTATCTTTTATGAAGAGAAAAGTGTTTGGCTAGTGCATTATTTTTACATCCAGAGCAGATTTCTGACAGATGACATGAAATGTTATGCTTAAACATCACTTTCATTGCATTGTACTTATACCACAGTGATTGCTTGCTTTTTTTGTTGGAACAACTCTCTCTGCTGATATTATTGCATGTTTAATCATGTAGGCCTTGGCTGCTTTCGCATGAAAATGTTTGGAGTGCGTATGCAATGTGCCCTTTGAATTAACAAATCTTACTGTGGAAGGCCAGTTTATTTGCTTATTTGTAATTTCATAAAATTAATACAGTTTATTCTTTCCAGAGTATCTGGTACAACAGGAAATATCAGTTTTTTCTCTGTGTGTTGTCTTCTAATCTTACTAATTTTGAAACTGCTCTTGGGAAGCCTCATACTCAGCCAGTCTTTTCTTCAAGTCATTCTCTGATTTTTGCATTTTTATCAGCTCACTTGAATAACTAGCTAAAACTGCATCTGTTTTTGCTAGCATTTTTTTTTTATTTGAGTTGAAATATTCCTTTAGTTCATTTATCTTAAACTTGACATGAGTGCATTTGGTTTATTTTTTTCCTCTAAATTACTGGAAGCAGTCTCCTGTATTAAAGCTAAAACTTGAAATGTTTTTTGCTGAACAGGTGCAGGATTTTTCCCAGCCAAAGTCTTTTTTTTTTTCCTTTTCTGATCTCTTTTTCTGAGGTTTTCCAATTTTTTTTTAACATCTGGCAGTGTGGTTACTAGCAAATGACCGAATTTTACTCAATGTGACCGTTTCAGTGGTCCTTTTTAACAGTTGGTTTTCACAGTGGGAGAGCTCAAAATCAACCTGTTGACCAGTGAACAGCTATCTGGGACTGGTTTTGGAGCAGGTGAGGCTCAGAGTAGAGTTTGAGAATGGACCTCCTTTACTAAGTCTCGATCAAAATCCCTTTATGCAGACATTTTGAGGTATAATGTTCAGTGATACAATTTTTGTCTTATTTTTGAAAGATCATTTGCTGTTCTCTCTCTTTTTACTGCTGTCTAGAAGAGTTGTGCATGTGCCCCCAAATATTGTTGCTGTCTACAGATAAAATTGTGATGCTATTTTCTCTCTCTCACTCAGTTACTCACACATGCCACACCCCCTCCACCCACACACACACACACAGCAGTCATAGCTGAAGGCAGATTGGAAGAATGCCAGTTCTACAGCATGTTGTTTGGGTGCTGGAGTAAACCAGAGCAGCTAGGTGAAACCCTCACAGAGAGAGAGGGCGGTATGCAGATTCAAAACTGAATGATACACAGCCATGAACTCAAAGAATGAAGCATTGTGAAATTTCAGTCTTACTTGCTTCACCACTTCAGCATTGGTAAGTTGCTTTCATGTCCAGACTGCTGTATATATCCACTTGTGTGCATTGCTGATGTCTCTGATAGTAGGTGAAAGAAAATTACCATTTTTCAACTCTTAAATAGTGTCTGCATTCAGTGCAGAGGATTAAAGCTGTGACCTCTTGGCTAGCGCCAGTGCATAGAGGCATAAAACTGTAACTACATTCCACGTGACCCAAGTTTGATTAGCTGTTTGGAGTCTGAGGGATGGGTGTGCGTATGCAAGGAGAGGGTATTTGGTTGAAAGGCATGGTCCACAGAGGAGAGAGTAGTCCTCTTGCATTGATGAATGCAGGGATGGGGGTGCAGGGAAGGAAGGGTAGATCATTAAGTAACCACCTCCCTCAATAGCAGAATAAGTTACTGACATTGCTTCTTTGATGCTCTTAAGATCCATGCAAATCATAGTAATCCTCGGGAGGAAGGAGGAGCAGGTTGATCCATAAATGGACAGGAGCAGTGGGACAGACTGAATGAGTGAAGCAGGAGGGGGATTAGGCTATAACCTGTTAGTAGGCTACTTCCTGAAATGCAGGATTTGATTACCTTAGCCTTCATCTGCCTGCTGTGTGACCTTCAGCAAGTCACCTAACTAGACATTGTTTTAGTACAGTTGGGATTTGGGCTAGGTTTCTTAATGGTCTCTTGAACTGCATGCATAGTAACTAACTGTGAACCCTCTCTCCTACATGCATAAGCCATAATGGTGATTGTTGTACACTGATTTTAGCAGATAAATACACTGTATGGCACTGGTCCTGCCAAGTCAGATCAGTAACAGCTACTATGATCAAACAGCAGAGGTAGTTTTTTTATCTGGGAGGGGAAGACTGCAAGAGTCAAGTGGGATAAGATGATTCTTTCAGTAGAACAGGGCGGATTGGGATTACCTGATTTGAAAGGGTATTTCAGAGCTACACAATTAAAGCTCCTATACATAGCACAAGCAGAGAACTATTAATTCAAAGTGGAAAGGGATGATGTTGAAAACGGGGGGGGGGGGGGGAGTACAAGAAACAAGATGAGACGGTAATTTTGGATGCAGGCCTTTAAGGAGAATAATGATAATCATACAGAAAGTAGCAGAAAATATTCAAAGAACTAAGCCAACACAGGAATGGAGAAAGGAGATTCTGCCAAAGGGATGACTGCAATGAGGGATATAGACAATTGGCAAGAGGAAGCTGGAATTTTTTGGAGAAAATTAGCAAAGGAACCATGGTATTGGGGCAAATAACTAGAGCGGGAAAGATGGTAGAATGGGAAGATGCCAGCAATTTATTCGGACTGCAGGTTAGAGATTGCCTTCCCTGTCAGGGATTGATATCATTGTATAGAGAAAGGCATAGGGTTGTACTAAATGAAAGATTAGCAGTGGTAGAGTTTTAAGTAGTATCTAGAACAGAAGCTGCCACTAAAAAAAGATTAATTAGTAGAGCATATAAAATATTGCATGATAACTATAAGAATCAATCAGAGGAGTTTAGAAAAGATAGGGAAGAGTCTCGATTTACAAAGAACCAATGGCAGGATATATATATGTCTCCCAAATATACAACAAAGTCTAGAAGATTCAGGATTTTTTTTGGAAATGTTTACATAGATATTTTTTTTTACCCCAAGTACACTCCACAGAAGTTTTCATTGGGTAGATAGCAAATGCTGGAGGTGTGATGGGGAAGGTAAGAGGTAATAGACAACAAATTTTTTGGGAGTGCAGCGAGTTGGCGGACTCAAAGCATTCCCTGCGGGATGCACCGTCAGAGATGCTGGGTGGGCAGATTGGTGTGAAGAGGGAGATTATATTTCTGAGCTATGATACAGATTGCTTAGATGTGGTAAGGCCTTTCTGTCTCTAATTATGCTGGGTGCAAAAAAGAAGTTACTTGATAATGGAAATCAAAATCTAAACCAACTAAATTAGAAGCAGTGAACATAGTAACCAAAATAAAACTGGAATTGAGATCTTTAGAAAAGGGTAGGAGCAAATTACATAGGAAACGATGGAAATTATGGGAACAGTGCAGACAGGGGAGGAATGCGGTTTAAAAGAAGGCAGGTCTTAAATGAGCTGTGTAATGCTTGACTGAAAATGATTGGGTAGATTATTTGGACTTAAAAGACAGAAACACTAATGACATTTACTACTGGGAGTAGAGACGGGTAAAAATTCCATCCAAAAGGAAGCAATACGGATTCCAATGAAATGATAAAGTGAATGGGCATGCAAAGACTAAGAAAATGGTGAACAGATCTGTTTTTGTGTCCTGCGTTTCTGAAGGAACTTGGCAAACACTACTGTGAGGTGGAACGAATGATGCATGACAGAGCTACACCCACCGAGTGAAGCTTTTCATTCATTTTGTTCCACATTTATTCAAAATTGGGCCTGCCTGCTACTTGCAGCTTGGATTTTTTTGTCGGTCAGCTGAACCTCGCAAGCGTACTTGCGTAGGATCTAAGGGGGTCGCCGCTGAATATTTTTTATAAATCAGAAGTTGTTTATTTATTTATTTTGTGGTGTTTGAAAAATGGAGGTTGAGGATGCAGACTGTATGTCTAGGTGTGTTTTGTGCTTTCTGTTTGTTTCCACACTGTATCACTGGCAGGGCTGAAGAATTTGTTATCTTGCTGAATAATTTAGCAGCTGCAAAAGTCACACAATTATAATGCTACGGTTGTTACACAATTCGAAAACAACCAAGAAACTGCAAAAACACTTTGAGCGCCCCCTCCCTCATTAAAACGACGTTTTACTGTCTCCCATGAAAACAATTCAGTAGTCCTGCTTTGCAGATGGCGAAATCCTGCCATGACCTTATGATTGGTGCATACCTCTCAACATCTTAATACAAGAAATCTGGACAAAGCCAAAAGTAATAGTGTGACAAAAGTCCAAAAAAAAAATGATTTTAAATATTGCTCTTATGAAGTTGGAAAGTTACTACAGTAAAAGGTTTTGTGTTGCCATGAATTTTATAAAGGATAGTTTGAAACTCAAATGTCTTGTCATTCAGTTGACAAATACCTTGTTTAATTACTACTGCACTTTACTGCTTGATGTTTTATGTAAAGCATACCTTTACCACAGCTACTAAACTCTTCTTTATAATGTAACATATTTTTGTATATTGTAATGCCAAGACTTAATATTGTTCTTTTACTGTACTGTTTGTGACTTATCTCTGCATATATTTGTAACTAAGATTTGGACTTAATTTAGGCCAAGACTTAAACTCTGATGGACCTATTGTATGCTGTAATTATATTTGCCATCTTTGCTTCCACATACACTGCTTCTCTCATAATGTTACACTATTCTCTAATACCCATATCGCTGGCTACTTATGTAATCATTTTGTATGAAAACCAGATTCTTATTGATTATCAATACCCAAATGGCCATACTGTCAAACCAGGTGGTAAAACAGCCCACCTTTAGCCATACTAATCAATATTGGTCCAACTCTAAGCCTTGCTCACTCTTTCAGCATGCAAACCCCAGGCACACAAGCTCTAGAGCCAGACAATATTACAAACTTTTAAACAAACTCCTGAAACCTATCACTAAGTATAGCCCTAGTCTTATACTTGGTGGTGACATTCATCCCAACCCTGGCCCATCCACCTTTGATATATATACCCCCTCTATCTGCCACCAAAGCCGCAAAACTACAATTAGTAGACCTACCAACTCTCTCCTAGCCTGTCATCTCAATATTAGAAGCATCAATAACAAGGTACATGAACTGCATGCACTCCTGGATGTCCACTCCCCTGAGATTCTCTGTGTATCTGAGACCTGGTTAACGTGTACCACAACTGACAATGAAGTGTTACCACCTGGGTATAACATTCACAGGCTGGACCGTGCTTCCAGGAAGGGGGGTGGGGTAGCTATACTGTATAAATCTGCATTGAATGTGACCATAGATGTTAATCAACCACCTCAAATTAATAACTCAGAAATCCTGGCCATTAAGTTGCAAATTAACAAAAGTAAATTCATCAACATTATCTGTATGTATATTCCCCCGGGTAATAATATAGCCACACTCGAATATACCCTACACTGGATTTCATGTCATTACCCACAAGAAATCCTATTACTTGGTGACTTTAACATAGACTGGGCCACCTGTTCCTCAGAATCCCCGACCACCCACATCAACCTGCATGCATTTACTCAATTCATTACCACCCTAACCAGGCTAGGTAACCCCAAACATAAAGAAAGCATACTAGACTGGGTACTTGTAAATAGTAACCCTCAACTCTACACTGCTGGTACCCTCCCCGATGATCTGAGTGATCACCTTCTTACTTATATAGTTAAGCAAAAAGTCATTATTCCTCATCAATCCTTACTCAGTAAAAGTCAGAAGTAAACTTTGATCCTGTCAAATTCCAACAGGAACTTAACTCCTGTAACTGGTCTATGTTAAAACACCTCCCCTTAAAAGAGGCAGTTACATATTTTAACAGTAGATTTTTTGATATCCTTGACTTGCATGCACCTGCCTGTTCCAAGCGAACAAAGGCAAAAACTGCCCCATGGCTTTTCAAAAAAAATCTAGACTAAAAATTTCCAGCAGAAACAAAATCTGGGCTCTGTGGCGCTCCACTAAAGACCCTATAATCATGTTAAATACAGGCAAGCTAGGAATTAGACTAAAAAATCCATTCTACAGGACAAAAAACACTACTACTGTAATTTACAGACAGCAAACCAGAACAATCCTCAGAAGTTCTGGGCAGGTCTGAATAATCTACTCCATCCTGGAAAAATGTCTACCCCTATCCCCATCACTACCATTGATAAATCTCCTGAGGATGTCTCAGACAGTTTTAACCATTTCTTTACAGAGACAATTCAAGCTCTAGCTAGCCAACTACCTCCCAGCTCTCCTGGCCCTGGTAGTACCACCCCTATAAACCTACTCTTGTTCAGCTTCCAACCAGTGTCCACGTCGTTTATCCGTACCTTAATCAAAAAATTAAAACCCACCACACTCTCAGCTGATCAACTCCCTGCTGAGTACCTTCAAAAATCAGCTGATGCCATAGCCTGTCCAGTATCTATACTAATTAACTGCACCATAGCAGAGGCAAAAATTCCCACCATTTGGAAAACATCCTATGTAATCCCACTACATAAAGGAGGTTCCTCCACTGAATTCTCCAATTATAGACCGATAGCTCCACTAGCTAAGATTATGGAAAAATGTATACACAAACAACTCATTCACCACTTAATTCAGAATCACCTCATGGCCGATGCCCAACATGGCTTCCGTCCACACCACAGCACAACCATAGCCCTACTAGCTTTCACCAATACCGTTAGTAATAATCTTCACAATAATCAAATATCCTCAGCCCTCTTCTTGGATCTTTCAAAGGCATTTGACATGGTGGATCACCAACTTTGATTCACACCCTGCAGTCTTTCTGTCTAAATACCAGTGCCATTCAATGGTTTAAATCCTACCTCAGTGGGAGGCAGCAGGCTGTCCTCTGGCAGAACAAGCTCTCCAACCTATTACCTAACACCCTTGCCATAAGGCTCCATATTAGGACCCCTACTGTTTTCCATCTTTATAAACAACCTATATACAGTCATCCGGAATGTCAGCTGTATCCAATACGCTGATGATTCCACCCTGATTTGCTCAGCCACATCTCCCTCAGAACTAAGGTGTGTTACCCAATCTACCTTTGATTCTATAGAAACCTGGCTCTCCGAATGACGTGTGTTGCTAAATCCCCAAAATGCTGTTATTCTCTTCATCACAAAGGTCCACACAGTTTACCTTCACCATAAATGCGAAAGATGGCACAGTAATCAACCTCCCCCCCCCCGACTCCTCTACAAAACTGTGAGGAGTTGTTGTGTCTTTTGGCTTTTCCCAGTTAGGGGTTGCCACAGCGGAACTCCGGCCCGCTAATGATTTGCAGTAGATTTTTACGTGCCGAGTTGCTGGCCCTGACGCACGACCTTCAACGAAGGTACACCCATTCATGCATGTCCCGACACAGAAGACGCTCTAGCTGAGAATCGAACAGGACAATGTCTTACTATGAGGCGACAACGCTACCGCAGCACCACCACCGCAGTACACAAAACTGCTAGGAGTAGTAATTGATTGAAATAATTGAAATAAAATTTGACCTTCATGTAAACCAAACCATCAAAACCATCAATAAAAAACTAGGGTCACTGTATAGAATAAAAGCCTCCCTAACCCCTCCGGCTATGTTTGCCATAGCTCACTCCCACCTGCTTTCAACACTTTTATATGCATCTCCCCTTTTCTCTAATCTAAATAAAACTGTACTTAATAGACTCTCAGTCTGTTACAACCACATTGCCAGGTGTCCAAAAGGACAGACCCCTTCACAAACCAGGCACAGTCCAGAAGTAATCCAAAGGAAAATCAAGAATTCCTTTCACAAACCAGGCACAGTCCAGAAGTAATCCAAAGGAAAACCAAGTATTCCAGCTATAAAATGTTCCACTGTTGTAAAATAGAAAGCACAATCCAGTTGGAAAATCCAACTACAATTTATTTCTGTTAAGCGCTTTTCGTCTTGCTTATAGCGAGACTTCTTCAGACCACATACAGTTACATCACACTGTGGTATAAAACCTGTTCCACTCTCAACTTCTCTTCAATTAATTACACAAGTAAACTGTGCTGCTTGATACGTAATTGATAAATGATGCATCAATTAAGTTAATGCTTCACTGTTACTTAGATGAAGCTCCTAAATAATGTGCTGTGTGTGTTGCCTACATTAAAAATATGTAGGCTCTTGCTAAAATCATGTACTTGCATCATACGCTAGTTAAATCAATTTTATAAGTTTGTGTCAAGTTTTATGAATTTATATTTATGTTTAAAATAAATACTTGTTTAAAATACATAGTTGAAAAACATAGTTAAAAAGTTGTGAATTTATATTTAGAATAAACACTTGTTTAAAATGCATAGTTAAGAATACATACTTAAAATGTTTCACTTCCAAGTCTATTACTTAAAACATACCTTAATACATAAATAAATCAAGACATTAATACATAAATCACCTCTACCAAAACTGTTACAACTATTTGCTTGAAGCATGCAGTATTTAAATAAATTTAAGTATCTACCAAATCTTATCTAACAAACCTGTCTGAAGTACATTTCCTTAAGTTTATAAAACAAACAGCACTAGTCCTAAATTGCCTGATAATGTGCATTCAGAAATGATGAATAATAAATGAATAAGCAGAGCTGAGGAAAGGCAAGAGAAAAGGGGGGAGGGGGAAAAAAGGAAGGGAAGGGAAAGGAATTCTACAAACGTTTCTATGTACCCTCTTGAATGCATGTATAGATTTGTGACTTCATGAGTAAATTATCTTGAAAGGCTCTTCAGTTTCAATATACAAGCTATTGAATAGCATAACATCTGAGGAGAAAGAAGCCCTCAAATTGATACAACAGTATCAATATCAGACAGATGTTAGAGTGATGCAACCTGACAAGTGTGGGGGCTTGGTGATAATGGACAAGCACGAATACCAACAAAAAATGGGGAAAGTTCTTGACAGTGAGGTGTACTCTGAAGTATCACAGAATGAATTAAATATTGCTTATGTGAGAATATGTTCCTCATTGGAAGAAATGTTTATTGAGGCCAGGTTAGATGTGGACTCCTTCAATTTTCTAAACATGCCAGCTCCTAAGATCCCAATTCTGTTCGGTATTCCGAAAATTCATAAGTCTGTTTCTGATCCACCCATGAGGCCGTTAGTCGATGCAAGAAACTGCATCACTTATGCATGTGCAAAGTATGTGGACCAGATTTTGAAAAAATATGTAGGGCAACAGGAGCAAATTTGCAAAGACTCATGGTCCTTTCTGGCCAATATAAAAAACCTCCAGTTTAATGTCAACTTTAATTTTTTAACGATTGACGTTAAGGACCTGTACTCATCAATCCCTCATATGGAAGGTATTGAGTGGGTAAGCCTATTGATGCACAGTTTAGGGGCACCTGGGTCTGAAATACAACTAGTGGAGGAATTGTTGGACATTATTTTGTCCAACAATTTTATCACCTTTGATAAGTACTATATAGAAAAAATAGGTGTGGCAATGGGCTCTCCGTGTGGAGCCAGTTTTGCCAACCTGGTGATGGCATACTGGGAAAGGGAGTTTGTAAGAAAGGTTCCTCACATTGCAAGGCAGATAAATTTTTATACACGATTTCTGTATGACATTTTTATGTTAATTGAAGGGGACGTGAATAATGCCATCCAGATAGTGTCCTATTTAAACAATATAACAAGTGTTTTGAAGTTTACTTACACTTTCAATACGGACAGAATAGCTTACTTGGATATTGATTTAAAGAAGGATTTGAAATACAACTCCTATACAGCTAGAATATTCAGAAAGGACACTTTATTCTAATGCGTTCCTGCATTTTAGTAGCCGCCACCCTCTGCCCCAGAGACGATCAGTGGTGAAAGGCAGCTTGTGAGGACAGCTCGTATGGTCTCAAATGAGAAAGACTTTTTAATAGAGTGTTAGAAACTTAGAGAATTTTTCTCTAAGAGAGGATACCCTGAACGATTGGTAAAGGACCTAACTGTGGAAGTGGTAAGTAAAAGACGGGGTTTTACTGACCCATTTTGGGGGTGGAGGACATGCTCCAATCAATTTCATCAGAAAGGCATGGTAATGCAAGAAACCCAATAGACCCATCTGACTTTATTATTTCATACAGCTTGGACGGGTATTCTATAATTAACATCATAAGTAAGAATTGGGACTTAATTCGGTCCGATAGTGTTCTATCTGGTAAACTGCAAGGGCCACCTAAAACAGTTTTTAGAAAAGGAAAAACCTAAAGAACCTGTTGGAAGGAAATAAAGGAAAAGTGCCCTTTGTTAATACTAAAGGAATGTGTAAATGCCAAATGTGCCCTTATTGTTCCTACATTGGTACAGGTCAGAGCTTTTCTATCCGTGGGCAGGAGTACAGTACTAAATGCAAATTCAACTGTATCTCCAGGGGTGTAGTTTTACCTAGCTTCATGTAAATCATGTCCTGCTTTCTATATCGATAAAACCGACAGGAAACTTAGGGAAAGGGTACGAACACCTTTATGGTATTAGGAAGTGTAAACTAGAAAATGCCTTAGCCAGACATGTAGGTGAATACCTGAACCACTCATTTGGTTTTCGAGCAATAGACAGTGTTGCAGAAGACTGGAGAGGCGGACCAATTGCTTTACTCTTGGAAAAATTAGAATTGTCCTGGCAACTAAGAACCTGTGCCTGTCATGCCCCTGGTTTGAATGAAATTTATTCAATAGCTTGTATATTGAAATTGAAGAGCCTTTCAAGATAATTTATTCATGAAGTCACAAATCTATACATGCATTCTAGAGGGTACATAGAAAATTTTATAGAATTCCTTTCCCTCCCCCCCCCCCTTTTCTCTTGCCTTTCCTCAGCTCTGCTTATTCATTTATTATTCATTATTTCTGAATGCACATTATCAGGCAATTTAGGACTAGCACTGTTTGTTTTATAAACTTCAGGAAATGTACTTCAGACAGGTTTGTTAGATAAGATTTGGTAGATACTTCAATTTATTTAAATACTGCATGCTTCAAGCAAATAATTGTAACAGTTTTGGTAGAGGTGATTTATGTATTAATGTCTTGATTTATTTATGTATTAAGGTATGTTTTAAGTAACAGACTTAGAAGAGAAACATTTTAAGTATGTATTCTTCACTATGCATTTTAAACAAGAATTTATTCTAAATATAAATTCATAACTTTTTAACTGTTTTTCAACTATGTATTTTAAACAAGTATTTATTTTAAACATAAATATAAATTCATAACACTTGACACAAACTTATAAAATTGATTTAACTATTGTACGATGCAAGTACATGTATTTTAGCAAGAGCCTACATATTTTAATGTAGGCAACACACAGCACATTATTTAGGAGCTTCATTTATTGAAATCTAAGTAACAGTGAAGCACTAACTTGATGCATCATTTATCAGTTACTAATCAAGCAGCATAGTTTACTTGTGTAATTAATTGAAGGGAAGTTGAGAGTGGAACAGGTTTTATACCACAGTGTGATGTGACTGTATGTGGTCCGAAAAAGTCTCGCTATAAGCGAGACGAAAAGCGCTTAACAGATATAAAGTGTAGTAGGATTTTACAACTGGACTGTGCTTTCTATTTTACAACAGTGGAACATTTTATAGCTGGAATACTTGGTTTTCATTTGGATTACTTCTCGACTGTGCCTGGTTTGTGAAAGGAATTCTTGATTTTCCTTTGAATTACTTCTGGGCTGTGCCTGGTTTGTGAAGGGGTCTGTCCATTTTGGAGACTCGTGTATTTGCTTGTTGCCGTTTTTTCTAACATTGCCAGGTTTGCCACTGGTCTACCTTTTAGAACATACCATTGCATCAACCTTAAACAGCTTGGGTGGCTAGAACTTCCCAGTCTAATCCAATGTAACCTTTTGACTATTGCTAATAAAATCCTCTATTATCCAGATAACACACCAGCTCTTAAAAATATGATCACTCCCCACAACAATCAAAGACTGCTCTGATCCTCAAACAGACTACAAATTAAGACAATTAAAATTAACAATGTAGCCGGTGACTCCCACTTTGTAAACTCTGCAGGCAAAGCATGGAACCTCCTTCCAGCTACTACTTTGCTCTCCTCCCTATCCCAATTCAAAGCTAAACTCAAACATCTGGCACTAAACCGGCTTTGCCACTGTAACAAGCCTGGCTAACTCTCACCATGAATGTAAATAATTTAGTAATCAAATTACTTATATTTTTTTCCCTTAACTGTTATCAGGGGTAATTCGAACTTGTGATATTGTCTATTTCATGTCTGCTTATGTCATTTGTAAATATCTCATCTGTAATATGTCATGTGAAATTGTTCAATCTCGCCGTTTGTTCTTACGCATGGGTTCGGAGCCGATCCTCGGCTCGAGACGGCCACTTCTACAGCTCTGCATCTTGAGAAAGCTCGAGGCACAGTCCTATCCCACAATCCCCTAGTGCTAATCCTCAGATCTAGTTTGCCGCGACAGCAGATGCATCGCAGAAGCTCGGGCCAGTAAAATTTTTCACAAAGTTTTCTCTATCTTAACTTTATTTAGTATAGATATTTGAGAAATATATATTAGTCTTTTACTAGTGTAGTTGCAGTGGGAGTGATATATTATTATTACTATTATTATTTTTATAAAGTTTTCTAAAGGCAATTTTTTAGGCCTATTATCCTGTCTGTTTTAACAGGTGTTTTTTCTTTAAGAAAGGCTTAAGTCCTTACTCCTTTTTGTGTGTGTGATATATACATACCTTTAATGTTTTCTTTTTTCAGGTGTTTATATATATGTCTGGCTTTTTCAACATGTCTGAGAAACAAAAATCAGGCTTTAAGAAATGTCAATGCGGACAGAAAATGTCCATCACGGATAACCACTCTTCCTGCGTCTACTGTCTTGGCCCTCTCCACTTACAGGAGGACTGTTCTATTTGTCATTCCTTCAGTGGGAGGGTCATGATGGAGAGACACAGGAAGTTAGTAGACAGGGGTTTATTAAAGCCCGAATTTCAGGAGGCCCTTGACAAGGCTGAATTGGTATCCAAGTCTTCGAAGGGGTCCAAGTCTTCGAGAGTGTCGGAGCCAAAGTCATCGGTTCCGAGCACCTCCATTAAGATTCGGACACCGGCTCCACAGACTTCGGAGTCGGCTGTCGAATGTATAACTTTGATCGAGACTCCGGTCTTGGAGCCTGTCTCGGAGGTTCCGCCGCCATCGATCCTTCACTCTGTGACGACTTCGGCCCCTTCGACCTGCTCTTCGAGACCCTTATCTGATTCGGATGTGGATCGAGTGATACAGAAGTTAATGGAGAACTCGGCCCTTTCCAAATTGATCGAAGTTTCGTCCCAGCTGGTTTCGAAACTCGAAGCTCTCCCAGGGTCATCTACTGCTCCTCCTCCGAGACCTGTCGAGTCTTCGGAGCCGAGAGTCGAAGTTCCAATGATGGTAGAACCATCGATACCGAAGCCTACAGCCGTGCTTTCGGTACCGTTGACCTCGACGCCCTTGTAACGGATCGAGGGGTCCCGGAGCCGACTATTGTTCCTGGGTTCCGGGGTGGACAGTCGAACCGAGCTGTCGGTACCGACTCTCCCCCTAGGAGCCTCGGCTCAGATTAGTTCGGCATCTTCCTCTGGGTCGGAGCCCGGACCCCCGGTCTCGGGGATTGTTCCTGGTTCCTCAAAACCAGGAAGGTCTTCGGATCCGGGTACCTGTGCCTTCGATGCCATGAGGAAGGTCTTGTCGAAACAGACACATATCTCATCGGATTCTTCTCCTCCCCCTAAAGGCCCACATTCGACTTCTGTATCCTCGGCTCCTACAAAGTGTCGAGACCCAATGCCTCAGTTGCCCCCAGAGGGTGCTCCCGGTTCCTCGGACGCTTCTCCAGAAGCCCCATCTGAAGAAGTACCAAGGAAAAGACTTTGCAAGAGGAGGCACATAGATTCCCCACAGGAATCTCTTACATCAGATACAGATTTAGATGAAGCAGAAGGGTCCCCACGGTCCCCCTCGGAGGATGTCTCCTTTGCGGACATCCTGGAGATCCTAAAACAGAGGGGAGATTGGCAGCCACTTAACCCTTCTGTGGATGAATCAGTATTGCTGAAGGCATTCGGGGCTCTACCTCCTGGGTGACCCCTCCCTTTGACGAACTTATGGACTTGATAGCTCGTAGGGCTTGGGAGACACCTGACACGGTGGAACCAGTTCCCCGCAGACCGAATAAGTTTATAACAGCCCCCCAGGACAAGAGTTTTCTTACCAAGGGTGTTCCAGTGGATACTATGGTGGTGGCGGCAGCCACTAAGAAGGACATGTCAGAGTCCTCTTCTGCTGTCCATCCTCCTAATAAGGATTCTAGGATGATGGACAGATATGGGAAGCGCGTTTTCAGTTCTGCGACTTTTTCCATGCGATCGCTGAACTACTTGACGCATTTTACCCGTTTACAGAGGGATCTCCTCAAGGAACTCTGAGATACTCTCCAGGGTCGTACAGATGCTGCTGTTACCGAGAAAGTGACAGCACAACTTAATATCCTTAACTCTGTAGTCAACTCCTCCATGAGGCTCATTTCATATGCGGCCGAAGGTGCGAGTAGAGCGGCAGCTTCAGCGATTGCACTTAGGAGACAATCCTGGCTGCGGCTGTGCTCCTTTGTGGAATCCTTCAAGTCTTCCTTTACTAACGTCCCGTTTGATGGTGCCTCTCTTTTTGGCCCCAAAGTAAAGGAGACCCTCACTAGGTGTGAGCAAGAAGGGAAGACCCTATCTGCTGTAGGAGTCCGTTTTTCCACCCCTTCCAGACCATACCCCAAAGGGCAAAGAGGCGGAAAGATGTGGTTCCATAAGACACAGGGTTCCTTTCAGTCCACACAGAGTGATGATGCCCCTTCCAGAGGCAGAGGAGGGGGAAGGAATGGAAGACGCCGACCAAGCAGCAGAGGGGGTCCGCAAAACCAGGGCGACAGAAATACTTTCTCTGGCAAGCCCTTCCAGCACTCCTGAGAGGAGGCCCGACTGTTCTGCTCTGGAGGCAGTCGGGGGACGCTTAACTTTGTACCCACTGGCCTGGCGAAATTTAACTTCATATTCGTGGGTACAAACTATAATTACCAGAGGTTACGACATAAAATTCATAAACGTTCCCCCTACCACCAAAAGATTCCCAGACGTTCCACCCAATCTGCGGAATCAGGCAGCCTTAGAGATCCAGAAGCTGCTCAGAAAAAGAGCCATCCAAGCAGTCCCGGCAGACCAAATAGGATCCGGAACTTACTCAAGGTTCTTTTTAGTTCCAAAGAAGACAAGGGACTGGAGACCAATTCTGGATCTCAGCAAACTAAACACCTTCGTAGTGAAGGAGAAGTTTCGGATGGTCACGCTACAGTCAATCCTTCCTTTTCTGCAGGAAGGAGACTGGATGTGCTCTATAGATCTCAAGGACGCGTACTACCATATAAAAATGGCCAGACCGTCCAGGAGATTCCTGCGCTTCCGGCTAGGAGCCAGTCATTTTCAGTTTCGAGCTCTGCTGTTTGGCCTCACCTCCGCCCCCAGGGTGTTCACCAAGTGTATGGCAGTAGTAGTGTCTCACTTGAGACAACAAGGATTCCGGGTGTTTCTGTATCTAGACGACTGGCTCCTCTCCGCCACCACCGAGTATCATCTGCTCCAAGCAAGAGATTACACAATCAGTCTTTGTTCCCGTCTTGGCGTTACAATCAATTTCGAAAATCTACCTTATCGCCATCACAGCGTATCTCATTTATAGGGGCAGAACTGGACACTACTTTGGTCAGGGTCAGGCTTCCACCAGAAAGGGTTTCAAAACTAAGGGAGCAAATTGCAGTACTCCTTCAAAAGACAAAAGCAACAGCAGAACAGGTTTTGAGAGTCCTGGGATTAATGTCAGCTGCACTGGTTGCAGTCCCTCTAGGAAGAATGCACATGAGGATCCTTCAATGGCTACTGTTCGCCCAGTGGTCCTATCAGCACTTGCAGTTGTCACACGAAATTCTGATCACATCCTGCTGCAAGCAGGATCTGCGATGGTGGATGCTATCTCAAGAATCGACACAAGGTCGACCTTTTACCCTACCAACCCCGATAGCGACAATAACCACGGACGCTTTCCTGATCGGGTGGGGGGGTTTGTTCCAGGGAAAGACGGTCCAAGGTCAGTGGTCCAGAACAGAATGCAAACTGCACATCAATGTCCTAGAGCTAAGAGCGGTGTTTCTAGCGTTGCAACACTTTCACAGCGTCTTACCTCAAGGAACAGTGGCAGTCCAGACAGACAACATGTCAGTGGTCTGGTACATCAACAAACAGGGAGGAACAAGATCTTATCCACTATGCAGAGAGGCCCTCAGGATTTGGCAATGGGCAGTCTCCACCGGACGCTTTCTGATAGCAACGCAGATTCCCGGGACGTCCAACGTAATTGCAGACAGGTTGAGCAGAGCCATCCTGTTACCTCACGAGTGGTCTCTGAAATCTCAAGTAGCAGAAGCGATATTCCGCAAGTGGGGCCAGCCTTGCTGTGACCTTTTTGCATCGCCGATGAATGCCAAATGCAGAAGCTACTTTGCCCTTCTCCCTCCACCAGGGAGCGTCCCCAGAGATTCACTGGTTCACGATTGGCCCCTGGGTCTCCTTTATGCTTTTCCACCCATTCCGTTAATCCCCAGGTTTCTACAGAAAGCCAGAAGTCTGGAAAGGACCATAATTCTAATTTGGCCTCGACAGATCTGGTTCCCCTTTCTTCAGTCCCATCAAATCGAGGAGCCATGGATTCTGGACCCAGTTCCAGACCTTTTGACCCATGCGTCAGGAGCCCCTCATCCATCCCTGCAGGCCCTAAAATTGACAGCTTGGCTGCTCCTCTTCCCATCCTAGCCAGGTCAAGCCTTTTGTCCCCTGCGGTTAAATGCATAATTGTTTCCTCTCTTAAACCATCCACTACAAAGACTTACTGGAGCAAGTGGAAACGTTTTTCTTATTGGGCATTACAACAAGGATTAGATCCAACAGAGGCACCGGTGCACAAAATTTTGGAGTTTCTGTCTAAGATCTTTGAAGAAGGAGCATCATCGTCCACAGTTAGAGTCCAACTGGCGGCCATATCGAACTTTCATGTGGGTGAAAGAAATTCTTCCATCATGTCCCACAGACTTTGCAAGGCGTTTTTGAAAGGCACTTTTCACCTCCATCCTTCCATTCGTAACCCAGTTGCTCCTTGGAATCTTAACCTAATTTTATCCCAGTTGATGTTACCCCCTTCTGAACCAGCCTCCACAGCCTCTCTTAAGTTCGTGTCATGGAAAACCTTATTCTTGGTGGCTATAACCTCTGCTCGTAGAATTTCACGCGCTATCTGTTCGACCTCCCAACTTGATTTTCCACTCGGATAGAGTGACATTACGCACCAATCCGTCTTTTCTCCCAAAAGTTTGTTCACTTTCAAATATTAACCAATCCATCGAACTTCCCACCTTTTTCAAAAATCACACTAACAAGTTGGAATATATGCTGCATAAGTTAGATGTCCACAGACAACTCAGGTTTTATTTGCAAAGGACAAAAGATGACAGAAAATCAGACCAGCTATTTATATCCTTTGCTGACCAAAAAAAAGGTATGGCGGTTACGAAAGTTACCTTGTCTAAATGGCTCACGGATTGTATTAAATTTATCTATTCACAGACGAAACAGCAATTACCTTTTCAACCCAATGCTCATTCTACCAGGGCGATGGCCACATCTCTAGCCCATGCAGCCCGTTTGCCGTTGGATACTATGTGTGGCAGCAACCTGGGCGAAGCCTCATACCTTCATTTTCCATTATAAGTTGGACAAGAACTCCAAAGATATGGCCTCCTTTGGTTCCACGGTCCTCAGGAATTTTCTCCCATGAGCCACCCAGGGTAAAGGAGCTAGGGACGCTACCCATGCGTAAGAACAAACGGCGAGATTGAACTATTTCACATAAAGAAGTTATGTTCTTACCATAACGTTCCATGTGAATTGTTCATCTCGCCTTTGTTCTTACTACCCACCCTCCATCCCCCGGCCTATGTTTTTTTTTCGGAGAACGGGATGATTTGGATTCCAGTTCAGCTTGTCTTCAACACCTTCTGTTCAGTCTCTGGCTTCTTCTGTTGTCAGGGTACACTTCTCAGTACCTAGGTATTTTTTGGTCATTGCTGCCCCTTATCTTTAAATTACTGCTAGCGCCTGGGGCGCATTGTTATCTTCTGGTGTTAGCAAACTAGATCTGAGGATTAGCACTAGGGGATTGTGGGATAGGACTGTGCCTCGAGCTTTCTCAAGATGCAGAGCTGTAGAAGTGGCCGTCTCGGAGCCGAGGATTGGCTCCGAACCCATGCGTAAGAACAAAGGCGAGATGAACAATTCACATGGAACGTTATGGTAAGAACAACTTCTTTTTCTTTGTTATTACTTATCTGTCTACCTTGGTAATGGGCCTTCTTTGTTATTCTTATCTGTCTACCTTGGAGCTTTTCTCCCTGGGCCTCCACTGAAAGTGGACATTAATCCAGTTGGACTATCCCGGTCAACAAATGTAAAATAAAATAAATAAATAAAATTATAAGTGATGTATAATGTTTGCAACTGGAAGTGTCAGTGTGGTCTGTGATGTAAAATGCTTGCAACTAGGATTGTGTCGGTGTGGTTTGTTTTCATTTATATAAATGTATGATTATTAAAATTTCACTTACAACATAAGCAAAGATGTTTCTAGTTTAAAAAAAGGAGCAAGAATTGAATAATTTATGTAATGTTTAGGTTTTATACTATATAATAGTGTATGTGAAGCATAACGTTTGTTAAATTTTAACTTAATACAGTTTGATTACTTTTATATAAATGTAAATGTGTCTATGTCACAAGTGATAATTCAATAAAGGTGTTTAAATAACAGAAGTAGGTCCGTTCTGTTTGCAGAAAGGGCTCCATACCAATCGGTTACAATTTTGACTGTATACTCATATGTCTGGCTGTGTTTAAAGCAGTCCAACTTGTTTCATACAAATGCATGCTAGTCCTGTAGAGTCAAATTATTGATAGTTTAACTTGACTAAATGATAGCAGGGTCAGAAAAATAATGTTGTCCTTAAGTTTTCTTTCCCTTATCAGGAAGGAATGCACACATTCCTAACTGCAGTGCTGCTACTTAAAGTAGCAACATTTCAACTGACCTGGATTATTGGCTTCTCTCAGCTAGTGTGGTAACCAGTATGAGAAGCATAAAAACCTTTGTGACAGTATAAGGATTTGCTCTGGCAAAATATATGCTCATAGCAGTGAGGATTACTTGGATAAGAATTTTTCTGTGAAGCTAAAAGCTTGAATGTACTGAAAATGTGTTATGTTCTGAATGGAGTACTTAATTGAGACTTTATTGAACTTTAATCAGGCTTTGACATCTACTGCAGCTCTTCAGGGAAAACAATGCAGGCACTAGACACCAGATATCCAGTATGCTGAAACCAAAAGCTATCTCACTGTGAGTCCCAAAAACTGGTATGGCTCTAAGGGAACTCAGAACAAAAGTTGAAGTGGAGTGTTATTTGGTAAAGCTTTGAGATATGTGGTTAGAGGAGACTGGACCTAAGTTGAGTTCTCCAGGATACTGTCCTGTCATCCAACTGGAGGCTCACTGAAAGCCTACATTGATGCTGAAGTTGCTAATGAACACAACTGTCAGAAATTAAACCAAGAAACTCTTTCTAGGTTTGGAGCTTCACCCTAAGCATAGTTAAATTTCACATCTGGACAGACAGCAAGTACAAATAGTTAACACAATTCTGCATCATCATTAAATGTAGAATGTCATGCAAATGAGAAAAATTCTAGAAATCTTCCCCCTGATAAATTTGAAATGGCACTCTCTAGCAACTTAAAAATGGGTATTTTATATTACTTCTGCCCGCGGTGGTGGTGCTGCGGTAGAGTTGTTGCCTCACAGTAAGACGTTGTCCCGTTCGATTCTCAGCTAGAGTGTCTTCTGTGTGGAGACGTGTGTGAATGGGCGTACCTTCGTTGAAGGTTGTGCGTCATGGCCGGCAACTCGGCACGTAAAAATCTATTGCCAATCATTAGCGGACTGGAGTTCTGCTGTGGCGACTAACTGGGAAAAGCCGAAAGACAACAACAAGAGAGAACTACTTCTGCAACTAGTTAATTTTGAACATATATTAAATGCAATTGCAGACCCCAGGTCAGACTTGCATATACCAAGATCTAATAATCAGCCTTCATGCAAGTATATTTCTTTCTGCAAACAAGAAAAAATGCTGAAATTCGAGTTAATGTTCTAGAAAAGGGCACATAGGAAAATACTGCACAGCTGCAGTAATACTTTATCCACAAAATTACTATCAACCAACAAGCGCACCTGAAGGAATGCCTAACAAAATGTGATAACCATATTTCTCAGTCAGAACAGTTCAACAAACCGAATTGTTAGCCATGTGATGACCATATGGGATTTGACAATTTGGTCCTTCAACCAATTGGCATAGACCCCAGTGTAGTATATCTTAATAATATAATAAACTTTCCTATGGCAGTATCTCAGGGTTGATGCAAATTCCATATCAAAAGTAGTAGTTTTAGCTTTGCTAGAGTGGGAATTCCCCAAGTAATTCTTAATGGTTAAATGGTGCCTCATGTCCAGAGTGATGTATGATTCTTGTCATTTTTATTTATTTATTTATTTAAGTGAAATAACTTAAAAAATCTGTATGCCACCTCAAAGAAATTGATTAGTTGAGTGCTTTAATAAAACTTTTAAAGTCTATAATGTGCAGCCTTTTGTAACTGGATGGGAGGAATTGGGACCAGCTACTTCTAAATCTCATTTTTGGTATGAGAGAACTACCCTAATCCTCAACTGGTTTCACAATAGTTGAACTGTATTGCAAGGCATCCCTGAGACTTCTAGATAGAGCAAAAGAAACATAGAGGAGTATAATAGTTATTTAAAAACACAATGGCGCATTCTACATGCATGTGGGATGGGTTAAAAGTGTAATACCTATAGTAAAAGAGTATATGGAGAGAACACAGGCGGTACAAAAGGAGCATATTCACAAAAATGATTGTCTCAGAGATTTCAACCCGGAGGATAAAGTAGTTCTGTTATTTAAAACAGGCGATATTCCACAAGTGGGGCCAGCCTTGCTGTGACCTTTTGCATCGCCGATGAATGCCAAATGCAGAAGCTACTTTGCCCTTCTCCCTCCACCAGGGAGCGTCCCCAGAGATTCACTGGTTCACGATTGGCCCCTGGGTCTCCTTTATGCTTTTCCACCCATTCCGTTAATCCCCAGGTTTCTACAGAAAGCCAGAAGTCTGGAAAGGACCATAATTCTAATTTGGCCTCGACAGATCTGGTTCCCCTTTCTTCAGTCCCATCAAATCGAGGAGCCATGGATTCTGGACCCAGTTCCAGACCTTTTGACCCATCGTCAGGAGCCCCTCATCCATCCCTGCAGGCCCTAAAATTGACAGCTTGGCTGCTCCTCTTCCCATCCTAGCCAGGTCAAGCCTTTTGTCCCCTGCGGTTAAATGCATAATTGTTTCCTCTCTTAAACCATCCACTACAAAGACTTACTGGAGCAAGTGGAAGCGTTTTCTTATTGGGCATTACAACAAGGATTAGATCCAACAGAGGCACCGGTGCACAAAATTTTGGAGTTTCTGTCTAAGATCTTTGAAGAAGGAGCATCATCGTCCACAGTTAGAGTCCAACTGGCGGCCATATCGAACTTTCATGTGGGTGAAAGAAATTCTTCCATCATGTCCCACAGACTTTGCAAGGCGTTTTTGAAAGGCACTTTTCACCTCCATCCTTCCATTCGTAACCCAGTTGCTCCTTGGAATCTTAACCTAATTTTATCCCAGTTGATGTTACCCCCTTCTGAACCAGCCTCCACAGCCTCTCTTAAGTTCGTGTCATGGAAAACCTTATTCTTGGTGGCTATAACCTCTGCTCGTAGAATTTCACGCGCTATCTGTTCGACCTCCCAACTTGATTTTCCACTCGGATAGAGTGACATTACGCACCAATCCGTCTTTTCTCCCAAAAGTTTGTTCACTTTCAAATATTAACCAATCCATCGAACTTCCCACCTTTTTCAAAAATCACACTAACAAGTTGGAATATATGCTGCATAAGTTAGATGTCCACAGACAACTCAGGTTTTATTTGCAAAGGACAAAAGATGACAGAAAATCAGACCAGCTATTTATATCCTTTGCTGACCAAAAAAAAGGTATGGCGATTCTGAAAGTTACCTTGTCTAAATGGCTCACGGATTGTATTAAATTTATCTATTCACAGGCGAAACAGCAATTACCTTTTCAACCCAATGCTCATTCTACCAGGCGATGGCCACATCTCTAGCCCATGCAGCCCGTTGCCGTTGGATACTATGTGTGGCAGCAACCTGGGCGAAGCCTCATACCTTCATTTTCCATTATAAGTTGGACAAGAACTCCAAAGATATGGCCTCCTTTGGTTCCACGGTCCTCAGGAATTTTCTCCCATGAGCCACCCAGGGTAAAGGAGCTAGGGGCGCTACCCATGCGTAGAACAAGCGAGATTGAACTATTTCACATAAAGAAGTTATGTTCTTACCATAACGTTCCATGTGAATTGTTCATCTCGCCTTTGTTCTTACTACCCACCCTCCATCCCCGGCCTATGTTTTTTTTTAGGAGAACGGGATGATTTGGATTCCAGTTCAGCTTGTCTTCAACACCTTCTGTTCAGTCTCTGGCTTCTTCTGTTGTCAGGGTACACTTCTCAGTACCTAGGTATTTTTGGTCATTGCTGCCTTATCTTTAAATTACTGCTAGCGCCTGGGAAACATTGTTATCTTCTGGTGTTAGCAAACTAGATCTGAGGATTAGCACTAGGGGATTGTGGGATAGGACTGTGCCTCGAGCTTTCTCAAGATGCAGAGCTGTAGAAGTGGCAGTCTCGGAGCCGAGGATTGGCTCGAACCCATCTTGTAAGAACAAAGGCGAGATGAACAATTCACATGGAACGTTATGGTAAGAACAACTTCTTTTTCTTTGTTATTACTTATCTGTCTACCTTGGTAATGGGCCTTCTTTGTTATTCTTATCTGTCTACCTTGGAGCTTTTCTCCCTGGGCCTCCACTGAAAGTGGACATTAATCAGTTGGACTATCGGACAACAAATGTAAAATAAAATAAATAAATAAAATTATAAGTGATGTATAATGTTTGCAACTGGAAGTGTCAGTGTGGTCTGTGATGTAAAATGCTTGCAACTAGGATTGTGTCGGTGTGGTTTGTTTTCATTTATATAAATGTATGATTATTAAAATTTCACTTACAACATAAGCAAAGATGTTTCTAGTTTAAAAAAAGGAGCAAGAATTGAATAATTTATGTAATGTTTAGGTTTTATACTATATAATAGTGTATGTGAAGCATAACGTTTGTTAAATTTTAACTTAATACAGTTTGATTACTTTTATATAAATGTAAATGTGTCTATGTCACAAGTGATAATTCAATAAAGGTGTTTAAATAACAGAAGTAGGTCCGTTCTGTTTGCAGAAAGGGCTCCATACCTGTCGGTTACAATTTTGACTGTATACTCATATGTCTGGCTGTGTTTAAAGCAGTCCAACTTGTTTCATACAAATGCATGCTAGTCCTGTAGAGTCAAATTATTGATAGTTTAACTTGACTAAATGATAGCAGGGTCAGAAAAATAATGTTGTCCTTAAGTTTTCTTTCCCTTATCAGGAAGGAATGCACACATTCCTAACTGCAGTGCTGCTACTTAAAGTAGCAACATTTCAACTGACCTGGATTATTGGCTTCTCTCAGCTAGTGTGGTAACCAGTATGAGAAGCATAAAACCTTTGTGACAGTATAAGGATTTGCTCTGGCAAAATATATGCTCATAGCAGTGAGGATTACTTGGATAAGAATTTTTCTGTGAAGCTAAAAGCTTGAATGTACTGAAAATGTGTTATGTTCTGAATGGAGTACTTAATTGAGACTTTATTGAACTTTAATCAGGCTTTGACATCTACTGCAGCTCTTCAGGGAAAACAATGCAGGCACTAGACACCAGATATCCAGTATGCTGAAACCAAAAGCTATCTCACTGTGAGTCCCAAAAACTGGTATGGCTCTAAGGGAACTCAGAACAAAAGTTGAAGTGGAGTGTTATTTGGTAAAGCTTTGAGATATGTGGTTAGAGGAGACTGGACCTAAGTTGAGTTCTCCAGGATACTGTCCTGTCATCCAACTAGAGGCTCACTGAAAGCCTACATTGATGCTGAAGTTGCTAATGAACACAACTATCAGAAATTAAACCAAGAAACTCTTTCTAGGTTTGGAGCTTCACCCTAAGCATAGTTAAATTTCACATCTGGACAGACAGCAAGTACAAATAGTTAACACAATTCTGCATCATCATTAAATGTAGAATGTCATGCAAATGAGAAAAATTCTAGAAATCTTCCCCCTGATAAATTTGAAATGGCACTCTCTAGCAACTTAAAAATGGGTATTTTATATTACTTCTGCCCGCGGTGGTGGTGCTGCGGTAGAGTTGTTGCCTCACAGTAAGACGTTGTCCCGTTCGATTCTCAGCTAGAGTGTCTTCTGTGTGGAGGCGTGTGTGAATGGGCGTACCTTCGTTGAAGGTTGTGCGTCATGGCCGGCAACTCGGCACGTAAAAATCTATTGCCAATCATTAGCGGACTGGAGTTCTGCTGTGGCGACCCCTAACTGGGAAAAGCCGAAAGACAACAACAAGAGAGAACTACTTCTGCAACTAGTTAATTTTGAACATATATTAAATGCAATTGCAGACCCCAGGTCAGACTTGCATATACCAAGATCTAATAATCAGCCTTCATGCAAGTATATTTCTTTCTGCAAACAAGAAAAAAATGCTGAAATTCGAGTTAATGTTCTAGAAAAGGGCACATAGGAAAATACTGCACAGCTGCAGTAATACTTTATCCACAAAAATTACTATCAACCAACAAGCCGTACCTGAAGGAATGCCTAACAAAATGTGATAACCATATTTCTCAGTCAGAACAGTTCAACAAACCGAATTGTTAGCCATGTGATGACCATATGGGATTTGACAATTTGGTCCTTCAACCAATTGGCATAGACCCCAGTGTAGTATATCTTAATAATATAATAAACTTTCCTATGGCAGTATCTCAGGGTTGATGCAAATTCCATATCAAAAGTAGTAGTTTTAGCTTTGCTAGAGTGGGAATTCCCCAAGTAATTCTTAATGGTTAAATGGTGCCTCATGTCCAGAGTGATGTATGATTCTTGTCATTTTTATTTATTTATTTATTTAAGTGAAATAACTTAAAAAATCTGTATGCCACCTCAAAGAAATTGATTAGTTGAGTGCTTTAATAAAACTTTTAAAGTCTATAATGTGCAGCCTTTTGTAACTGGATGGGAGGAATTGGGACCAGCTACTTCTAAATCTCATTTTTGGTATGAGAGAACTACCCTAATCCTCAACTGGTTTCACAATAGTTGAACTGTATTGCAAGGCATCCCTGAGACTTCTAGATAGAGCAAAAGAAACATAGAGGAGTATAATAGTTATTTAAAAACACAATGGCGCATTCTACATGCATGTGGGATGGGTTAAAAAGTGTAATACCTATAGTAAAAGAGTATATGGAGAGAACACAGGCGGTACAAAAGGAGCATATCACAAAAATGATTGTCTCAGAGATTTCAACCCGGAGGATAAAGTAGTTCTGTTAGTGCAAGTATATGATCCTTAGCCGTATTCTCATAATCAAAATGCACAAAATCTGGTCCGTCCCGTCCCCCCCCCGCAAAGAATTTTCTTGCAGGGGGGCAGCCCCCCGCACCCTCCACAACCACTGCTAATTATATATTTATATATATCAACTCCCAAGATGCCTCTGCAGTGAGAAAAGGGCAAACTCCCCGATCCCCATTATTCATGATCTCGCATAGAAACGAAACTGTTTGCTCGGCTCTGCCAGCTTTTTTTCTGTGTGATGATTGCATTATTCAGTCACTTTAGTAACACCCGTTAGTGCACACTGCTGAAAGCAAGATGTTCATCGTGTTTCACTGTTGCAGTCATTACACTTGGGTTATCCTGCTTGCAGCGACCCGCAGTCGGCCCGAGTTCCAATGTCTAGGTCCGGCATCGGTTGCTGTTGCCTCTTCCCTGACACCAGTGCGACAGGGGTATAAAAGATGCAACCGACGCCATTTTCTTTAGTCTTACTTGCCGTGCGGTGCCCAAAGCAAAAGCAGTTCGCAAGTGCCGGTCGGCCAACTCCTGAGATTTTCGAAATTGAGTTTCAGAACCAAAGTCTTCAATAAAGCTAAGTACCCCGTTGGGGAAACATTTTCTTGCTCCAGACCGATGTCAATAAAAGTTAATAATTGTATTTCTTGTGGGAAGCAAATACCTCACAAGGACTTTCACTCTTACTGTATTCCTTGCCTAGGCCCTGACCACGACGTTGCTAGTTGTCGGTTTTGTGCTAGATTCAACAAACGCACTATTAAACGTCGGTTTGATTTTGCTTTACATTATTTTGGCCGAAGGTTTAACTGCATTATGCCGTCGGAACAACCGATGACCGGAATTTATAAAAAACGCAAAGACAAAGAAAAGGACAGGCATCCGAGGTCCAAAACCGACGACGAAGCCTCTTCTAGACCAGTCGCCGGTTTTCAGTGAGGCGCTTTCACAGTCCCTGACACCCGCTACCTCAGAGCCATAGGCCGTATCCGACAGCCACGTGGAGGCACCGAGGCCTGTGGAAATTATTCCCTCAGATGGGTCCGAAGCCGCTGAGCAGGCATCGGCTTCTGAGGGTGTTTTCAGACCTTCACAGCTTACTATCAAGTCCACTACAGCAGCCAAGGTAAAGTCAAAAACACCATTAAAGACAAGGAAACAAGTACAGCATTCTCCTGAACAGTCATCCATGCCAAAGAAACAAATGCTTAAAATGGCTGAATACCTAATTACTTTAATCAGGGGTTCCCATCCCCCCTCCGGACAAAAGGCCTAGGCAAGACACTGACTATGATTCCTCTGACCAGGTTTCAGTTTCCTCTGATTCCTCTTCTGATCAGGGATATTCTCTCCATTCCTATGAGGACTCTGATGCAGAAGAGTCTATACCTTCAGCCTCTCCACCTGAGGATTATTCTTTTGGGGAAACCCTGCACACCATGAGGGAGCATTTCCATTGGGAAAGCCAGGATTATTCAGAATCCAAGAAAAGGCTCAGAGACTTTCTTTTATTGCCTCAACACAGGCCCCTGGCTATTCCCCCTGTGCTTGATATTGTTGATGATGTTTTCTCTGAATCCAGTCTGTCTCCTGATTCTTTACCCCCCCCCCCCCCGTACCAGTCAAGCCAGACAGGTACCACAGGGTCCCTGACTCTCATAAATTTCTTTACAAAAACCCTGCTGCAGACCCAGAAACAATTTCTCAAGGTCCTAAAGGGGTTAAGGCTTCCACTGCTAAAAATCCTGTCCCCTCGGATAGGGATTCCAGAGCTCTGTATAGATGGGAGAAAAAGTTTACACTTCTGCTACTTTAGCTGTAAGGGCTTTAAATTGTTTCACATGCTTAAATATCAACAGTACCTCATGTCCTTGTTAAAACAGAAAATGGTTACAAACTCAAAGTCCTGTCAGTAAGGAAATGCAGGATTTATTGCATGCAGCTGAACAAGTGGGAAAGCATACTTTACAATGTGGTTTTGATTCATTAGAGGCTTCTTGTAGAGCCGCAGTTACAGGCTCTGTCATACGAAGGCATGCTTGGTTAAAAGAACAAAGTTTACCTGAACATGTTAAAATAAAATTATTGGATGCTCCACTACAGCATGATACTTTGTTTGGTGTTAAGGCAGAAGAGGTGTTAAAGAAAATAGAGGATAAAGCAAAATCAATGCAGACAGTAAAGGATTTCTTACAAGTTCAACCACCTAGTTTTAGCAGAAACTGGCCTTCAAAAAATTGGTCCTTTCCAGTGTCAGACAGGCCACAAAGAGGCAGATCTCGGCCCCAAGGCTCTTACAGACCTAAACAATGGGGTGCTTCAGCCCCCAAAGGAGGAGAAGACAAGTCACAACCTTATAGGAAACAGCCTCAATGACTTCCCTCTACAGATGCCAAGCACTTACATTTTGGCAGCACCCCTAGGGGGAAAGCTAGCACTTCTCTCAAAAAATTGGCACATAATCACCCAGGACAAATGGATACTGAATATTGTTTCTCAGGGTTACAGGTTCTGCTTTCACACCCTTCCAAAATCAAAAGGTATGCCGGACCTGCCACAAAACCAATGGGCAGAGGTACAAAAACAAATTGCTGCGCTCATGGACATGGGAGCTATTCAAAGAGTACCACAGCAAGAACAGGGAAAAGGATTTTACTCAAGACTTTTCCTAGTACCCAGAAAGGACAAAGCCTGGAGACCAGTACTGGACTTGTCAATCCTAAATACTTTCCTGGATGTTCCAAAATTCAAAATGTTAACACTACAGCAACTTCTACCCATGCTGGGCAAGAAGGCTTGGCTAGTTACTTTGGACCTCAAGGAGGCATACCTGCATGTCCCAATCAGACAATCGTGCAGAAGATACCTCAGATTCATAGCTGGCTCAATGCATTACCAATTCTCTGCACTGCCCTTTGGCTTATCTACTGCGCCCAGGGTCTTCACAAAATGCCTGGCACCAGTAATTGCATTTTGCAGACAAAAAGGAATTCAAATATATCCCTACTTGGACGACTGCCTTATTCAAGCAGAGAGCAAGGACATTCTTCTAAAGCATCAGGCGTTTGTAAAAAGATTACTAATTTGCCTAGGGTACACAGTAAACGAAAATAAATCAAAACTAGTGCCCTCTCAAGAGATAATATTCTTGGGTGCAAGCTTACATACAACTGCCCAGATGGCTTATCTCATGCCAGACAAACAAAGGCAACTGACTCATTACTTTCAAATGATGGCAACAAAGACCCAGCTCCCTGCAAGAAAAATTCTGCAGGCCCTGGTCTTCATGGCGTCCTGCATTCTACTAATTCCATATGCAAGACTGCATATGAGGAAACTACATTGGTATCTAAAAAGTGTTTGGACTCAACATTGCCACAGCCTGGAAACAATCATAACTTTAATTCCCTGCCTACAACAGGAGTTTTGATGGTGGTCCCAGGCCTGTCACCACAACAAGGGGCAGCCTTTCACCTTACCCACAGCCAGGCAGACAGTAACAACGGATGCATCGGATTATGCCTGGGGGGGCACATATGGCAGGAAAATGTATTCAGGGCACGTGGCCCAAGGAACAAATGCATCTTCACATCAATCAAAAAGAGATGCTAGCTGTACAGAATGCCCTGACAGCTTTCAGGGACCTACTACATCCAGGACAACTACTAATAAAGACAGACAATACCACAGTTATGTGGTACATAAACACACAAGGGGGCACACATTCCTACCCCCTATGCAGGCAAGCCATGACTTTGTGGAACACAGCAGTGACCTATCAAGTACATCTGCAGGGTTTCCACAATATGCTGGCAGATGAACTAAGCAGAAATCTCATGGATGCATGATAACAAGGAAATGGGGACGCCCAGACATAGATCTTTTTGCCTCCCCTCACAATTGCCAACTACAGAAATTCTGCACAAGAACTTATCACTCTCAAGCATGGAAAGTGGATGCTCTGTCATTCAGTTGGAAAACCCTGACAGCTTATGCCTTTCCTCCACTGCCTCTTCTTACCAAGGTGCTCCTAAGTCAGACAAGAGAGGCCAAAAATTATCCTGATTGCCCCAGACTGACCACGCCAGCACTGGTACCCAATCCTAAAGAGATGTCTCAAGGCCCAGCCTGGCCTTTACCTCAAATTCCTCATCTTCTGACTCAACAAAACAATCAGATTCTGCACAGTCAACTCAGAACCTTAAATCTGGCAGCATGGCAGATAATGCAGCCACTCAGACTGCGCCTCTCTCTAAAGCTGTTATGGATGTCATTTTAGAAGCCAGGAGGCCCAGCACTAGGAAATCTTATGCAGAAAAATGGAAGAGATTTTGTGCTTGGAACCAGGCACAAGGGCTCGAACCACTTATTCCAAATATACCTCAGATTTTACAATACCTAACTGAGATGCTGAACAAAGGCCTATCCTTCTCATCAATTAAGATCCATGCCTCTGCCATTTCAGCTCATTACAATACAGAACCTCCTATTTTTTCACATCCTCTACTAAGACAGTACCTCAGAGGGGCAACAAACATAAGACCCACAAGGAGAGCGCCAATACCAACTTGGTATCTCAATTTTGTTTTAGAAAAGCTCACACTGCCTCCTTTTGAACCAGCCAGCACAGCTGATATAAAATTCTTATCATGGAAAACTGCTCTGCTCCTAGCAATAACTTCAGCAAGAAGAGTCTCAGAATTACAGGCGCTAATGGCTGTGGAACCTTTCATCATTTTTCACCAGGACAGGGTTTCTCTTGGGACAAACCCAACATTCATGCCAAAGGTGGTTTCCAGTGTGGCTCTGAACCAAACCATTCATTTACCTACTTTCTACCCAAACCGCCAGAATAAAGGGGGAGAGACTTTTGCACGCTTTGGATATACACAGACAGCTACGATTTTACTTGGACAAAACAAAAGCTTTCAGAAAAACTGAGCAACTGATTGTAGCCTATGCTGCAGGATCACAAGGAAAGCCTATCACAAAGCAGACAATTTCAAAGTGGCTAGGACACTGCATTCGCTTCTGTTATGCACAACATGGAAAATCGGTGCCTAAGGGCATTAGGCCACATTCTACCAGAGCAGCAGCCACTTCAGCAGCCTTTCTCAGAGGAGTACCAACTAAAGACATTTTAGAAGCTGCAATTTGGAGTTCAGTGCACACTTTCACCAAGCACTACCACTTACCTCTCTACTCTAAATCCAGGGCAGGCTTTGCCACTGCAGTTCTGCAGGGCATGGTAGCCTCTCCAAATCCAATTTACACCCAGCCGCCCAACCTCAGCTTTGGGATTCAACTCAAGTGCAATGACTGCAACAGTGAAACACGATGAGCATAGTACAGTTGTGTACCTAATATAAATGTAGATGTTCGAGTGTATTCACTGTTGCAGTCCAAGTTACCCACCCACCATCCCCCTTTTTCACTGCTGGGACTTCTCTGTACTTCTCAGCTTTATACAGCCTATGTGGTGTATTTGCTTGTAGATGAAGGAAATGTTTATATTACTACATGCAGGCTTTTTGGCATAATTTATTCTTTTCAGCCTTCCTATCTGGGGGGCACCTGACATCTGGGGCAAGAAAAACTGAAGAAAATGGTGTCTGTTGCATCTTTTATACCCCTGTCGCACTGATGTCAGGAAAGAGGCGACAGAAACCGACGCTGGACCTAGACTTTGGAACTCTGGCCGACTGCGGGTAGCCTGCCAGCAGGATAACCCAAGTGTAATGACTGCAACAGTGAATACACTCTAACATCTACATTTATGGTAGGTACACAACTGTACTTTCCTTGCTAAGTGGCAAGGATTTTTGAAATTGTAGAAAAAATAAGTGAAGTGTTTATAGGATGGAACAGCGAGGAAAAGAAAATTCAAACTTTTTATTTTATTTATTTAACATTTGTTTACTGGGAAAGTCCGACTTGGAACAAAGACAATTTTCAGCGGAGGCCCTGGGAGAAACACTCCAGATGCATGTCTTTATGATATAGGAGGAAACCGGAACACCTGGAGGAAACCCACACGAATGCAGGAAGGACATGCAGACACTGCACAGAAGGCACTCCAGCCGAGAATCGAACCGGTGAACCTCTTGCTGTGAGGCGACAACACTACTGCTGCACCACTGTGAAACTGTTGTACTACATAAATGTTCTGAAGCCTTGGAAAGAGACTGAAATTTCTATAGTAAGCATGTTTGCAGAGGAACTTACCCCCCCCCCCCCCCCAGTATGTCCTGAATGAAAAAACAATGAGATGTTGTCATTATCTTGGAAACAAGAAATAAAGGAATTTGTACTCTGGGAATAAAGACGTTTTTTGAGTTGCCTGGCAGAAGTACTTTAATCTAGCACAATGCAGAACTGCTTGTTGAGAGACTAAATTTGGCACAATTCCCCAAATACTAGAGTCTTGGCGCCAAGTAGAAAATTCTGAATCTTGCATTCACAGACAAAATCCATAATGAATGGAATAGCCACTTTGTACTGGTTTCCCAAGCCTGAAGATTTTATATGGTTTTGCAGCAACTTCAGAAAATTAAATGACTTATCAGAATGATTGATATCCCGTACCTGTTGCAGGTGAATTGATTGAAAGCTTGGAGAATTTTAGGTTCCTGTGCACTTTAGACCTAACCAAAGGCTGTCAGGAAAATCCTATTGGTCACAGAGGTGAAGAAAGAAAATGGCAATTTATACAAGTGGACTGCTCTTTTAGAGTCATAGCTTTTAGGCTGTTATGCGGCACCTGCTCATAGGTACGTAGGAGATTACTAGGCTAACGACTTAAGGACACTTACAAGCCTAGCCAGTATAGCAATACAACACGGTTTTACCCAATGTACTGTGGTGGTGGTGCTGCGGTAGCGTTGTTGCCTCACAGTAAGACGTTGTCCTGTTCGATTCTCAGCTGAAGCGTCTTCTGTGTGGAGATGTGCGTGAATGGGGTACCTTCGTTGAAGGTTGTGCGTCAGAGCTGGCAACTTGGCACGTAAAAATCTACTGCCAATCATTAGCGGACCGGAGTTCCGCTGTGGCGACCCCTAACCGGGAAAAGCCGAAAGACACAACAACAACATTGCCCCTAGGGGCGAGAGGATGACATGGATTTGTGCTGTGCATTGAGTATCTTACAGATTGCCCCTGTTGATAAGGGGCATAGGCATTACCCCAGGTGTGAATTTGCAATTTTTCATTCACTGATCCAAATTGCATTTGACGAGGGCCAAGGAGGGGGGGGGGGGTTGTTTAATGTGAATAGGAAGCCTATTCCAAAGAAGGGGCAGTAACACACATCTGTCTCTCCACCATGTTTTGTTTCAGTTGCTGACTAAAGTTCGATCCCTAGATCAGGTGACCCTTGTGTTGTTTGACTTATGGATGTATAACAGCACTGTAGGGTCATAGGTGTGTACTAGGCTGACGGCCCTGGGGCCTTTACAAGCCTAGCCATAGGATTACCCTGGCATCGTGCCATCCAACCTTCGTTCCCAGTGCCTCTGTCGAGTAGAGCCACTGGAGTTATCCCCGGGGTGAATTTTCTATTTCCCATCCACTCATCAAGATTTTTCTTGAAGAGGGTCAGCGAGGTGCCCTGCTTGACATGTATGGAAAGTCTATTACATAGCATGGGCAGTCTCTGAATTATGAAAATGTCCCTCCAGTACGTTGACTGTGGT
This sequence comes from Protopterus annectens, assembly GCF_019279795.1. NCBI lineage: Eukaryota > Metazoa > Chordata > Ceratodontiformes > Protopteridae > Protopterus > Protopterus annectens. The sequence goes on along the minus strand of NC_056726.1, from coordinate 499,370,468 downwards.
AATGGATTTGAGGTCTCTGGAGCGTGTGGTGCAGAGGTGTTGTGATTTCTTTAGATATAGCATTTCTAACAGAGCTGGGTCATACATGGTTTTGTAAGTCAAGCAGAGATTGCCTCTAAGTAGGCGGTATGCGATAGAGAATAGTTGGAGTTTTTTGAGTCTGTTCATATAGGACAAGTGTTTAAGGCCTTTGATCTTCTTTGTGAGGTACTTTTGCAGCCACTCCAGTTGTTGCAGGTGTCTAGTGAGGTACGTGCCAAATGAGGCAGTGTACTCAATGATTGGCCTAATGAGGGAAGAGTAGAGGGAGACAATGACCTCTTTCTTGCTGGATGCAAAACCCTTAGTAATGAGATATGCCACATAGAAAGACTTTCTGACTACAGTGGCAGTGTGGTGATCAAAAGAGAGGTTGCTGTCAACCTGTGTTCCCAGATCTCTTATAATGCCTTCTGTGTTCAGTGGGCTACCATCAGTGTGGTAATTCATGGGAACCGGGTTTTTCCCAAAGGAGATAACTGCACATTTTTTGGCATTGAGCTTAAGGCCATAATTCTGACACCAGTCGATCTTGGTGAGGCCGTTCTGTAAGATGTCAACATCACTTGGAGAGTTAATAATGGCTCCCAACTTGCAATCATCTGCGAACTTTGTCAGCCAGAGTCCCTTCTTGTTGGACTGGACTTCAGAGAAGTTGATGCCAAACAGCAGAGGACCCAGGACCGAACCCTGTAGGACTCCACTCGTGACTAGTCAGCAGTCTGACTTTGATTCAGCTACTTTCACACTGTGGGTTCTATCTGTGAGCCAGTTTGCAACCCACCTAGTGATATAGGGGTTGTTGCCTAGCTTAGTGAGTTTTTGTATGATTCCTGGGTGAGGAATGGTATCTAAGGCCTTGGCCAGATCAAGGTAGGCTGTATGAACCACCTTGGTTTCATCCACAGCTCTGGTGACTGACTCAAAGAAGTCGACCAAGTTGAGCAGGCATGATGTACCCTTCACAAAACCAAACTGTGTGGGATCCAGAGTTTGGATATTCCCTATGTCCTTGTTTATTAGGTCCATGATGATGCATTCCGTAGCTTTGCATATCAGACTCGTCAGGCTAATGGGGCGATAGTTCCCATGGTCTGTAGTCTCTCCTCCTTTGTGGAGAGGGATGACTATAGCAGTGCGCCATTCAGTAGGGACAAAACCTGAGGTGAGGCTGTGTTTGAACAGGGCACACAGGTGACGTGCCAGTTCACTCTGTAGTTCATGTAGAACACAGCCAAGAATACTGTCAGTCCCATAGAAGCTGTATTCTTGGCCTTAGACAGTGCTGATGTTCTTCGTGTTTCACTCTTGCAGTCGTCACACTTTGGTTATCCTGCCAGGGGTAGGCCTCAGTCAGCCCGAATACCAGAGGCTTAGAATTTCTGCGTCGGTTGCTGTTGCTCCAGGACTGATGTCAGTGATATAAAATCAGACAGTCGACGCCATTACATCAGTCGTTCTTGCCAAGGAGCTCAAAGCAGAAGCAGTTTGCACGAGTGCCGGTCGGCCGCTGCCTGAGTTTTCGTTTCAAAACTGAAGTTGAAGTCTTCTAAAGCAAAGTATCCCGTTGGGGATCTTTTTTTCTTGCCCTAACCGATTTCAGAAAAAGTTAGCAATTGTCTCTATGTAAAGCAAATACCACACTGAGACTTCATTCTTACTGCGTCACCTGTTTAGTCCCAGACCACGATGTCCCTTGCTGTCATGTTTGTGCTTTGTTCAACGCCAGAGCTATACGTCGTCGGGCCCTTATTGTAGCTAAATATTTTCATTCTCAGTCTTCATATTCTGATATGGCTTCGATAACCCTTCAGATTACAGATTTTCCAAAAAAACCTAAGGATAAAGACAGAGACCGCACAGTTCCAAAACTGACGACGACGCTTCTGTTAAGCTAGTCAGTTTTCCGGTCCTCAGTGAGGCTCTTTCGCAGCCTCTGATGCCTGCTTCTGTGGATTCGCAGACCACTACCGAGACCCATTCGGACACCGGTATGCCGTGAGACTCCTCTTCGACTAAGGATCCTGCTGATGTCTCTACCTTGGATGGGTCCGGAGCCACTGAACAGGCACTGGCTTCCGAGGAAGTTCTTTGCACTACCGATACTCGACACAAACTGATGACTTCTTTCGCGTCTTCAGTTCTTTGTAAAACTACTGAGTTTCTAAGGCCCAGGGTACGAACTACGGCTAAAAAAAAAATGACCCAAGCTCAGGCACATGCTTCCATGCCTCAGTCTCAAATGCTTAAAATGGCGGAAGACCTTATTATGCTTATTAGGGGAAGCCAGGCTTACCCCTTCCAAAAGAAAGAGACTTGTCCTCAGTAGTTTTATCTGAACAGGAGTCCGATGAATCTGAGGTTTCTGAATATGAAGACATGCAACCCCTCTCTGCTTATGAGGATTCTGATGCAGAGGAATCCATTCATTCTGCCTCACCTCCCGAGGAGTTTTCATTTGGTGAAACCCTACATACTTTAAGGGAGCATTTCCAGTGGGAATGCCAGGACTATCCTCAGTCAAAAAAGAGACTCAGGGAATTCTTAGATTTACTACAGCACAGACCTTTAGCCATTCCTCCTGTCCTGGATGTTGTGGATGATGTTTTTATGGAATCCAGTATGACTCCTGACACCCTTCCTACTGCTCCCAGGAAACCTGACAGGTACTACAGAGTCCCTGACTCTCAAAAATCCTACTACTGACCCAGAGGTCATCTCCCAAGGATCAGAAGGAATTAAAGCAACCTTAGCTAAGAATCCCACCCCCTCAGACAGGGATTCCCGAGCTTTAGATAGATGGGGTAAAAAAGTATACACCTCTACAACTCTTGCTATTAGAGCACTAAATTGTCAATTCTACATGCTGAAATGTCAGCAGCATACCATGGAACTCCTCAAACAAAAAATATCTTCCTTTCCCTTTTGTGCAGAAAATTGCAAGAGCTTATGCATTCTGCAAGCAAAGTTACTAAGCACACCTTGCAATGTGGCTTTGATGCCCTAGAAGCACCTTGCAAGGCAGCAGTCACTGGTTCTGTCCTTAGAAGGCATGCTTGGCTTAAGGAACAGACCTTGCCAGACCATGTCACATCAAAATTATTGGTCGCACCATTGAACAAAGACAATTTGTATGGCACCAAGGCAGAAGAGGTCTTAAAAATGATGGAAGAAAAAGCTAAATCTATGCAGACAGTTAAAGACTTTTTACAGGTCCAGCCTCCGAGGTTCAGTGGGGCCCACCAAGCCCTGGTCCTTTCTGTCTTCCTCCAGGCCAGCTCAGCCCAGACCCAGGGGAAGCAGACCCCCCCCAGACACCGGTCCCAGGGAATGCAGAAAACTAAGCAATGGAGTTCCTCCACTTCAAAAACAGGGAGTGCTAAGCCACCCCCTTATGATAAGAACTCACAATGACTTTACACCTCCGCCCCTTACCTCTGCCCACCTGCTTGTTCCCCAAGGAGGAAAACTCTCTTTCCATGCAAAGAAATTGGGCCTCTATTACCAGCGACCAATGGGTCCTCAACATAGTGTCCCAGGGATACAAATTTTATTTCCACACTCTGCCAATCCCAAAGGGGTTCCCAGATCTTCCTCCAAACCAGTGGGCAGAGGCCAAAAGAAAGTCCTTTCCCTGCTCTCCATGAGGGCAATACAGCATGTTCCTGCAAACCAGATTCTATTCCATACTCTTCCTAGTATGCAGAAAAGAGGGCACCTGGCGCCCAATCCTTGATCTATCCATTCTAAACACCTTTCTGGTGATACCAAAATTCAAAATGCTCACCCTCCAGCAGCTTCTTCCTATTCTTTCCAAGGATGCTTGGTTAGCTGCCCTAGACCTAAAAGAGACCTACCTACACATCCCAATCAGGGAATCTTGCAGGAAATATCTGTGTTTCAGGGCAGGATCTATGCACTTTCAGTTCTCTGCACTTCCCTTTGGCTTGCCCACTACTCTTGAGTTTTCACAAAATGCCTGGCTCCAGCCATTACTTTTTGCAGTCAAAGAAATATTCAAATTTACCCCTACTTAGATGATTGCCTGATTCAGGCAGACAGGAAAAGCTGTTTCAGCACCTGACCTTTGTAAAGGACCTTCTGACCTCCCTGGGTATACTGTCAATGAAAGAAATCAAAACTAGTCCCCACACAAACAATTGTATTCCTGGGAGCAAGCCTGGACACAGCATCCCTGATGGCATTCCTTCCAGAAAAACAAGCCTATGAAACCTATGAACCAACCTATGAAACCCAGAGCTGTTGGACATGCTACACCTAAAGAAATCCCAATCCCTCCGAGCTACATGCTCTAGGGACATAAACCTTGTCACCACAATAAACAGGACATGCTGGAGGGAGAGATTCCTATCCCAGAGACTTCCCATACTCTGGAACAGGCTACCCATCTATGTCAAGCAAATTTCTTCATTAGCACTCTTCAAGAAAAATCTTGATGAGTGGATGGGAAATAGGAAATACACCCCGGGGATCACTTCTGTGTCTCTGCTCAACAGTGGCACAGGAAAATAACTTTCTTGGGTGGCGTAAGCCAGGGAACCTTGTTGGCTAGGCTTACGTAGGCCCTTGGGCCGATAGCCTAGTACCTACCTATGAACCTTTGAACCTACCTGACAGGCTACTTCTCTCAACTAGCCCACCAGTACCCAGTTATCCACAAGGAAAATCCTGCAAGCTCTAGGGTTCATGACCTCCTGCATTCTTCTCATTCCATATGCCAGACTGCATATGAGGAAACTACAATGGTACCTAAAAAGCCTTTGGTGTCAACACTCAAGACGTGGAAACTGTCATACCTATGATACCCTGTCTAAGGAAAGATTTTCTTTGGTGGGCAGCAGCATGCAACCACAACAAGGGACTTCCCTTCTCACAACCCCACGCCACCCAGACACTCACCACAGACACATCAGACTATCCCTGGCATGCACACCAGGACGGCAGGTGCATTCAGGACCATTAGAGCCCAAATCAAGTACATCTGCACATCAACCAAAAAGAGATGCTAGCTGTTCAGCACACCGTGACAGCTTTCAGACCCCTATTCTCCCCGAGGCCTCTAGTGATCAAAACAGACACCACCACAGTGATGTGGTATATCAACAAGCAAGGAGGGAGTCACTCTTATCCTCTCTGCAGAGTCACCATGACCCATTGGCACACGGACTCAGCCATGCAGATACACCTGCTAGCACAATTCTTGCCAGGCTCCCTAAACTCTCTGGCAGACAACTTAAGCAGGAACCTGCTAGACCCACACAAGTGGCAGCTAGACCACAGAACCTTCAACCTTGTAACCCAGAAATGGGGCACCCCGAAGGTGGATCTATTTGCCTCCCACTCCAATCATCAGCTCAGCAAATTCTGCACCAGGGAACATCACAGCAAGGCCTGGAAAGTGGATGCTCTGTCCTTCCAATGGGTAAACCTCTCGATCTATGCACTTCCCCCTCTACCACTCATTTCAAGGGTACTGCTCAAAATAAGGGAGGAAAAAACAAGGGCAATCTTGCCCCAGACTGGCCATGCCAGCACGGGTACCCACTGTTGTGCAGCCTGTCACCATGGCACCTACCTCAGATTCCAACACTCCTGACCCAGAAGAATAGAGAATTCATGCATCCACAATTGCAGACCCTGAACCTGGCAGCCTGGCTTATTCCCTGACCTTTTCTCAAGCTGCCAGCCTAAGCTAACAAGTCCTGGATGTTATACATGAGGCCAGACGCCCCAGCACTAGAAAATCCTATGCTGACAAGTGGAAAAGGTTTTGCACCTGGATCCAGGCAAAGGGAGCCGAAACAGCACAGCCCTCCCTTCCTCTCATCCTGGATTACCTAGCAGACCTACTACACAGGGGTCTGTCCTTCTCTTGTATTAGAATTCATGCCTCTGCCATCTCTGCTCATTACTGCATAGAACCACCTCTCTTCTCACACCCTGTCATCAAACAGTTCCTAAGAGGGGCTAACAACTTAAGGCCACCCAGAAGAGCTCCTACCCCAGCTTGGGACCTTAACTTTGTGTTGGAAAAGCTCACCCCCCCCCCCTTTGAGCCTGCAGCTTCAACGGAGTTAAAATTCCTCTCTTGGAAAACAGCCTTCCTTCTGGCCATCACTTCAGCTAGAAGAGTTTCAGAGCTACAGTTGTTCATGGCTGTAGAGCACTTCATCATTTTCCATGCTGACAGGGTCTCCCTCAGGACTAACCCATCCTCCATGCCTAAAGTGGTGTCCAATGTGGCTCTCAACCAATCCATTCATGTGCCCATCTTTTCTCCCTAACCCACAAAACAAGGGGGAAGGGATTCTGCACTCTCTAGATGTGCACAGACAGCTCAGATTCTGTCTGGATAGGACTAAATCTTTTAGAAAAACTGACTAATTGCTAGTCAGCTTCGCAGCAGGGGCAGAGGTAAGGCCATATGCAAACAAATAATCTCCAAATGGGTAGCACAGTATATCCATTTCTGCTACAAACAGCATGGGAAACCGGCCCCAAAGGGGATCAGGACGCATTCCACCAGGGCAACCTCCACCTCTGCAGTTTTTCTCAGAGGCGTCCCCACCAAAGACATCCTGGAGGCTGCATCATGGACTTCTGTTCATACCTTCACCAAGCATTACCACCTGCCTATCTTCTCCAAATCCAGGGCAGGCTTTGCCACCGCAGTCTTGCAAGGTATCCTAGCCAGCCCCCAGTCTTCTTGACTGCCTCCACCCTTTTCCTCAGCTTTGGGAATCAACCCAAGTGTGATGATTGCAACAGTGAAACATGAAGAACATAGTACAGTTGTGTACAGTTACCATAAATGTAGATTTTCGAGTGTGTTCACTGTTGCAGTCCTTGTTTCCCACTCTCCATCCCCCTTGTCTCTCTCCCCCTCTCTCCTTACAGGGAATTTTTGGTATTTACTTTCTACTGGTGGTGTTCTTCCACCATAACCTCGCTCCCTATTGGGAGCTCCTGACAGTTGGTGCAAGAAAAAAACTTACGTAATGACATTGGCTGCCTGATTTTATATCACTGACGACCTACAGGTGCAGAAATACTAAGCCTCTGGTATTCGGGCCAAATAAGAGCTACCCCTGGCAGGATAACCCAAGTGCGTTGACTACAACAGTGAATACACCCGAACATCTACATTTATGGTAAGTTTATACAACTGTACTTTTTAACCTGTGCAGCAGTAATACTGGGTACCTGGCAATCTACTGGTATTGTGATTGGTCCTGGGGGGGATGTAATGTTGGCACTGAATCTGTCGACCAGTATATTGACAATATCTGTTGTCTCTATATAGGAGGTACCATTGTGCAGTAACTCAGAGCAAATCTGGGTATTTCCATGGAGATTCTTTACATAACTATAGAAGGCCTTGTGGTTGTCTTTACTATCTGATGCAATTCTGTTCTCATAGGTAGCTTTAGAGGATTTGATGAGGGATCTCAACTTTTTGTTGAGGCTGATAAGGGAGTTTTTCCAGTCTTGGGACTTCACCTTATTCCACATCCGTTTCCTCCTCTTGTTGTAGAGTTTGTTTATGGAAGGGGACCACCAGATTGACTTCCTTTTTTTTGGAGAGAGCATCTTGGTTCTATTGGGTATAGTGAGAGCATCTTGGTTCTATTGGGTATAGCGAGATCCATGCATTTGTGTACATGTTCGTACAGTGCATTGGTGTATGATTCGGCGGTCATGCAACTGTTCTCCATTTGCATGGGTACCATGAAGTTATCCACCTCTGTTTTTGGGAGCCCAAGGTTAGCTTTGGAGAAGTTTTTCATGGTGGTTACCTTTGCGGGGTGGGTGGGAGGGATGTGGATTTCCAAGGTGATTAGTTTCTGGTTGGATCTAATCAGGGATGTGCTGACTATAGGTGTAGAGCAACGGTCACCCATGTTAGTAATGACCAGGTCAAGGATGTTGCTACCTCTAGTGGGGATAAGAAAGAGCTGGTCCTAGGCATACTAATTAATGAACTCCAGGGAACGTTGGGCAAGTGTATTGGTACCAGAGTAGTTTTCCCAGGTAATGGAGGGGTAGTTGAAGTTGCCTAGTATGAGAGTTTTAGGTTGGAGCCTGATATTCTCCAGGGTGCTTAGGAATGTGGGGTGCGAGTCTTGGGACATGGTTGTGGACCTATATCAGGCTATGACCTGAATTGCTATCTTACCCAATGTTAGCTGCACCTGAAGTATCCCTGATGCATTATGTTGGGCTACCAGTCTGGAGGTGTGCGCATCCTTTATGAATATGGAAACACCACCGCCTTTGGAGCTTCGGTCCAAGTTCTGGGGCCAAAAGGTGTGGAAAGAGTTATAGCGTGGTAGTGCAGACGTGCTTTCTGCTGCCTTGAATCAGGTCTCTGTTACAGCACAAATGTTGATGTTCTCCATTTTAAGGAGTGCTACGAGCGAGTGGCTTGATTTGATTGTCTTGTAGGCCTGGCATAGGTCACCCCTTAATGGTTGGTAGGAGACAGAGTAAAGGGATAGGGCTTTTAGTCTTTCTGCATAGTTTGTTTACACCTTGTATTTTCTTTGTGAGGAACCTCTGAGTTTGCTGCAGCTGCTGTAAGTGCCTAGTCAAGAATATGCAGAATTGCGTATTGTATTTTAATTTATTGGTCTAGTAATGGCTGAGTACCATGGGACTATAATTTCCTTGAATCTGGATGCCATACCTTTATTTGTATGTTGTGTCACATAAAAGGACTTCCTTACTGCTGTGGAAACATGGCAGTCAAAGTTCAGGCTACGGTCTGTATACCTAGATCTGTCACCATTGAGTTTACTATTAGGGGTACTATTGATGATGCAGTTTGCAGGGATATTTGACTTCCCAAATGGTATGATGATGCATTTTTTCACATTTAGTTTTAAGCCATGATTCTGGCACCAATCATTTGTCTGATCTAGATTCTCCAGATAGATATCTACATTGTTGGGGGTTTCAGTCATTGCCCCGAGCTTGCAGTTGTTGGCAAGCTTGGTCATCCTGAGGTCTTCCCATTTACCTTGACTTCAGAAAAGTATATTCTGAACAGCAGTGGTTGCAGCACTGAGCCCTGTGGCACACCACTAGCAACTGGCTTCTTAATGGATCTGGATTCTCTCACTTTAGGCATGTGTCCTGTCCATGAGCCAGTTGGCTATCCACCTGGTGACATTGGGATTTATGCCCAATTTTGTGAGTTTATTTATAATACCTGAGCTGGGGTGGCCACGGTGGTGCAGCGATTAGCATTGCTGCCTCACAGCAAGAGGTTCTCTGGTTCGATTCTCGGCCTTCTGTGCGGAGTCTGCATGTCCTCCCTGTGGTCGTGTGGGTTTCCTCCGGGGTGCTCCAGTTTCCTCCCACATCCCAAAGACATGCTGTAGGTGGATTGTACACTGTCAGTTGAACCTAGGTGTGAGTGTGCGTGTGTGCGCCTTCCGTGGAAGGTTGGGCACCGGGCTGGCAACTCGACACCGTAAAAACTCTACTGCCAATCATGACCGGACAGGTGATCCGCTGTGTCGACCCCTAACCGGGAAAAGCCGAAAGAAGAAGAAGATAGTCATGTTTTTTTAGTATATTACCACTTTATGACAGGGAAAGAGCTCAGTAATATCTATAACTTGTGATAACACAACAAACAAGTTATGAGTTTCAGTATTACCCTATTACTGTGGTAGATATTTACAGCTATCTCTGTCTTAATTTTGTCTTTGAGTCATTCACTTTTAAGACCCGTTATCCATAGTAAGTTTTATAGAAGTATTGGTTTTTAGCAATTTTTGTCATTTTAACTGATGCCAGTTAATTATTATTGATTTTAGTCGGTTATTTAAACATCTGCTATTCCAAAAGTTTAGGAGTTAATTAAGGACAAATATGTCTTATGGAATATTTTTAAAAATCTATGTTAACATCTTTTGGGAATTACACACACACACACACTATGTGCAAACACCCAATTCTCGTTTTTATTTAGTGGGAGTTTGTCATGATAAGATTCATTCAGCGGGCAAGTAAATACAAATGCTAAATGATTCTTTGATTTGTTCTGCCATTTTGAAGTTTTTATTAGTTACTGCAGGTGTGATGGCTCATAAGAGGGTGCAGGTGTAATATTTTCACCTGTGAGAGAGGGGAGCTTTGAGCAGCCTATCTGTCCATGGAGGAGTGGTTTCAGCCCAGAAATTAGTAGTTTATTGGCCATTTTGGGCTAATTTATATCTCTTTCATTTCCCTGTTATAAAACCCACATTTGCAAGGTTTTTGTGCTTGTATACAGCTCAGCAAGCTCCTGCCTGGTGCCCTGCAGAGTTCTACAGCAGCAGAGAGACAAAAGAGACTTTGGAGTGATTAAGTATCATTTTTCTGCATTTTCTTGCTGCCTTTAGCTAATTCCGCCTAAAACAACAAATTTTTAGAGTTTCTGTGATTTAAAAAGCTTATTTCAGCTACATATTGTACTTATTTTACTGCCTGCACTTTAACAAAGTCGTTTTTGTGTTTAAATTACCTGTTTAACTGTTGTCGGCTACACGCTCAAGTGTGATAGCCATTTATGTGCGTTTAAAGTGTTTTTTGATTGTATCTGCTTTATTTTCCGAAAAAAAAAAAAAAAATACTTGTTTTCCTGCCTTTCTAAGCAAGTATAGTCTAGTTTTCAGGTTAGTGCTGAATTCAGGGCTGTGTTACAAGTTTTTGTGTTTGCCCATACCTTACTTGGATACAAGGAAGTTTCTCTGCTCACCTGTGAGTGAGGGGAGCTTTGAGCAGCCTATTTGTCCCTGCAGGAGTGGTTTCAGCCCAAAAATTAGTAGTTTATTGGCCATTTTGGGCTAATTTCTATCTCTCTCATTTCCCTGCTGTAAAACCCGCATTAGCGTGGTTTTGCGTGCCGGGCAGCGCTGGTTAGCTAGGGTATAAGTATTCCCTGCTCCACAAGGTTTACTCTTCAATTTTTCCCTTGGAACTAGACAAACTTTCAACTTAAGCACTCAAACCATTCACTTCTCAGCCCGGTACTTGCTCAAAACTCATAGCAAGCACTAATAGACCTTAGCACTAGACCCCCCCCCCCATACTGTAGAGAAGGACAAGGCTCTCTATTCGACCTTACCAGCCAATCAGTAAAACAGCTCACTGTACCTATCCAGGCATGTCCAAAGGGCAGTTTCAGGTGAACTCTCTGGCCCAACTGGTGAATCTGGGCATTTTGAGGCAGTGTTACAACTGCCTCATGTACACAGACAACCCTCTCCTCCTACCACCAAACACTAATACATGCGAGAGGTGCAATTGTACAGCCAAACTGGAGGCTAAGCTCTCTCAGCCCAAGACTGGACCAGACAGTCAAGAAGAGAAGGGAATTACTTGCATCACACCACCCACCAGTCTCACATAGACCTATGAAACCAGCACTGGCAAAAAACAGACAAAAACATACTCGAAGGCTCTAAATAAAAATCTGCAAAAAGCAACAGAGACCTCCAAGGCAGACATCCAAGCAACCTCCACCCCCGCCCCCCCAACACAAACCATGAAACACATACTTCACAAAACCAGTGTGCTACGCAATCACAGCCCTTAAGGCAAAATAACATACCCAACACACTTAATAATAGGTGATTCTATAGTCAGGCACACTGATGTCACACTCACTAGGCTAAACAAGGAGAAGGTTACTGTTAGCTGTCTGTCAGGTTCCAGGATACGCCACATAACACAAGCACTCAGGTCACTCCAGAACAAGTACAAATACAACTCTGTCATTGTCCATGTTGGTGTGAATAACCCGAGCCATTCCTCCCTGGACTACATGAAAAGAGACATGGAGGAGCTCTCTGATCATGTAGCCAAGGCCGGTATGACCCCGGGTAGCATCCTGCCCTCACCAAGAATGATACCATGATATAAAGCAACAATTATCAATTTCAACAATTGGCTAAGCTTTTGGTGTCATTCAAAGGGGATCCAGTGTCTGTCAGCCTGGGATGACATACTCAACAAGCCACGCTGCTTCGCTAGAGACGGCTTGCACCTGTCATCCTTAGGCTTTCGAATACTAGCCAAGGCTCTTGCCACTCCCATAGTGCCATTTTTAGGCAAGGCTCAAAAGACAAACCCACCACCGTAAATAGTACAAGCAACAAAAAACTGAGGGTAATGCTACTCAATGCCAGAAGCCTAAACCTCAAAATGCATGCACTCGAGGCACTCCTCAGTATGGAGAAAATCGATATATATGCAGTAACAGAAACCTGGTTTAAGGCTCCAGAGAGCACCCCAGCACTACCAGGCTACAACTCATACCATACATTTCGGCCACAAAACCTGGACCGAAATACAAAAGGCGGGGGCATATCCATATTCACCAAGGATACTCACACCTCCAGGTTAGTGGCACAGCACGATGCTTCAGAGATCATCCACATGCAACTAACAACAGGCAGAACTGCAATTCAAATTGTAGCTTGCTACAGATCACCCACTATGTTCCAGGACCCCCATTCCTCATTTCTGGAAACACTGGGAAACATAAAGGTCCTACCAAACACCCTGATATTGGGTGATTTCAGTTACCCAAACATGAACTGTGAGAACTACTCAAGTACTAAGTCCCTTGCCCAACATTTCCTAGAATTTATAAACTCAAATGCCCTGGGTCAACTGGTCAACACCCCCACCAGAGGTGACAACATATTGGACCTGGTCATCACCAGCATGGGCGACCAGTGTTCGACACCAGAGGTCAACCCCTCGCTGGTTAGATCTGACCATAAGCTAATCACTCTGGATATCCACATTCCGCCCCCACCCCCTGTCAAAGAAACCATGAAAAACTTTTCGAAAGCAAACTTCACGGTACTTAAGACCGAGGTGGAAACTTTCAAATCCCCCATGCTAAAGGATAATGCTGCCCAAGATGCAAAATCCTTTACTAATGCACTCTACAGGCACCTACAAGAATGCATGGATCGTGCTATCCCAAGCAAAACCAAGACTCACTCCTCCAAGAAAGGAAACCAGTCTGATGGACCCCTGCCATAAACAAGCTGTACAATAGGAGGAGGAAACTAATATAGAAAAGAGTAAAATCCCAAGAGGGGAAGACATCCCTGATCAGTATCAGCAAGAAACTACGATCCCTCATAAAATCATCCTAGGCTAGCTTCGAAAGAAAAATTGCCAAGGACTAAAAAGATAACCACAAGGGATTCTTTAGCTATGTCAAGGGTCTAAGAGGCAATTCCTAGATCTGCTCGGAGTTAGTGCAGAATGGCACAAAATACACTGAACCGACAGATATCGCCAACATCCTGGCAGACAGGTTCAGTGCAAACTTCACCCTCCTCTCACCTCCAAAAGGGCCCATAACCATAACAGAAGAATGGCAGTGCCCCTGAAATCACAGGCACTCAGGTTAAAACAGCCCTCTCCAAAGCCAAAAACAAAGCATCAGTGGGACCGGACGGTGTCCCAGGCTGCATCCTACATGAGCTCAAAGATGAACTAACCCCTCACCTAAACACACTGTTCAAACCCAGACTCTTCACAGGCTATATGCGTACAGCAACGGTTATTCTGCTCCACAAAGTTGGATTCACAAAAGACCCCGGGAATCATGGATCTCATTAACAGAGACGTTGGGTACCTCCAAACACTGGACCCTACCCAGTGCAGCTTTGTTAAGGGCAGATCATGACTCCTAAAACTGGTGGACTTCTTTGAGACAGTTACAAGGCTATAGATGAGGGGAAGGTGGTCCACACAGCCTACCTAGACCTCGTAAAGGCCTTCGACACTATTCCCCATTCTGGTATTATAAACAAGCTCACCAGCCTGAACATAAACCCCTACATCACGAGATGGGTTGCCAACTGGCTCACGGACAGAACCCACATGGTAAGAGTTGCGGGAGCTAGGTCTGACTGTAAACCGGTTACAAGTTTACATGCATATTTTAAGATTACGGTTATTCTAAAGACATGCTTCTGAAGCATTTCCCCCCGGGGCTCTGCTGAAAACAGGATCTGTGGAACCTAGTCGGACATTCCCGGTCAACAAATGTTAAATAAATAAAATAAAAAATAAAAGTGGCGTTCCCCAGGGCTCAGTCCTTGAACCCCTCCTGTTTGGCATATACTTCTCAGAGGTACAGGCAAGTACAGGAGGACTATGGCTGACCAGGTTCGCAGATGACTGCAAACTAGGGGCTATAATTGACTCTCCGGCTGACACAGACATCCTCCCAAAGGGTCTCACTGAGACAGAGGTACCTGGTGTCAAAACCATGGCCTCAAGCTCAATGCCAAAAAGTGCATAGTCATCCCCTTTGGTAAAAACAAAGTACCCACAAATTACCACATAGGTGGTAGCCCCCTAAATATGGAAGACGTAATAAGGGATCTGGGGACCCAAGTAGACAGTAATCTCTCCTCTGATAATTACATTGCCAAAGTGGTTAGAAAATCCTTCTATGTGGCCCACCTAATCACAAAAGGCTTTGCATCCAGATCAGAAGAAGTCATTGTGCCCCTCTACGCATCACTCATAAAACCCATCATAGAGTACAACTCCCCATGTTGGATGTACCTTACAAGACACCTGCAATTACTGGAAAGACCACAGAAGTACCTCACCAAGAGGATCACTGGCCTCAAACAGATGCCCTATGCAGCTTGACTGAAGAAACCCAGCTGTACTCAGTTGCATACCGCCTATGCAGATGTGATCTCTGCCTGATGTACAAGGCCATGTCCAACCCAGAATTGATGGACATGCTCCACCTAAAGAAAACCATATCCCCTCGAGCCACACACTCTAGGGATCTAAACCTCACCACAACAATAAATAGGACGTGCTGGAGGGATAGATTCCTGTCCCAGAGACTTCCCATGCTCTGGAACAGGATTCCAGTCTACATTAGGCAGAGCTCCTCACTAACACTCTTCAAGAGAAACCTTGATGAGTGGATGGGAAGCAGGAAGTTTACCCCAGGGATCACTTCAGTGGCTCTGCTGGACAGAGGCACAGGGAACTAATGTAAGGGGGTGGCGAAAGCCAACACATTCCGGCTAGGCTTATAAATGCCTTTGGGCAGATAACCTAGTACCTACCTATGAACCTATATATAATACAGATGACATGCTTAGGTATTTTGGGTAATCATTTAGATTAATAAAGCTAATGTTTCCTTTGTCTATTAAGCACTAAATTCAGATTATATATATCCTAATATGTCTCTTGCTTCCTTAGTGAATAATTACTGTATAAATGTTTAATGTTTCTAGTAATAGTGTATGTAACTTATCTCTAAAACCTAACTGGAATCAGTATTTGATTAGTTATCACTACTATTTTTCTCTTAATTTATAATATATTTTCCATTTTTTACTTTGTTTTCATGGGCTCGAACCAACAAAGGTTGATGGTTGGGATAGGTAGTGCAGCAGATTTAGTTTTGTTTGCTAGACTGTGAATGTATCTCATTCCATGTATAGGGTGTATTAAAGTTTATATCAGTGAAATATGCAGATGTTTTGTTATTTAACTGTTTTTCTAGTTTTGAAATGCCTGACACAATTGTTTTACTTTTATCTTTCATGGGGAAAGTTGTTTGGATTGAGATGAATAGAAGTACAACAATTGTTATTCTGTTGTCTATTCTGGAGGAGTGTTATGTACACAGGATTCTATTAATACAAGTTCCTTTATTCTTTATCTTTAAAGAATTCTGATATGGATTTAACTTTGATATCCCTAAATACTAATGGCTTAAACAACCCATGAAAGAGAGCCAACGTACTAAGGTGTCTTAAACTAAACAAGGCTCATGTAGTTTTTCTCCAAGAGATGCACTTTAAAATAAATGACACATTTATGTGGGACCCTATGGAATACACAATACTTGCTCAGTCTTCTTATAAAAATAACACCAGAAGAGTAACAATTCTATGGAAAAAGACTTTCTTAAATCCACAAATCATTTATAAATGTATAGATAATGATGGACTCATGGCCATAGTTATACTTAAGTTTAATAATAGAATTTGGACCCTGGTTAATTTATACTGGTTCCCGTGTATGGGGGTTGGACTAGCTAAGAAACACTTAGACTTTATTACAACTACTTCTAAAGGTAATATTATACTAGGAGAGATTTCAGTTGCATCACAGATATTACAGAAACTACCAATAGGAAATCTTCTAGACTATTGTCCTCAGCCAAACGGTTAAAAAAATGGACAGAAATGTTTAAATTAAATGATATCTTTAATGCTTTGGGACAAAATTCTTTACTATTCTCACACCAGGACTGTATACATGGTACCCAAACTAGAATAGATAAAATGTATATCTCACAAGATCATTATTCTAAAATCTTGAATTTTTCAATATAACCTTGTCTCTTTTCAGATCATAATTCCCAGTTGTTAACAATACACTTTGAATTCAATCAATTAGTTATTAATATAAGGATTCCTTCATATATCACAAAAATTAAAGACTTTAAATCTTAGGTAACTTCTGAACTTCAGCTTTTCTTAGAGATTAATTGTAAACCAAAAGCAAACACAGTTATGGTTTGGGACTCTCTTAAGGCCTATATGTATGGTAAAACCATTAGCTGGTACAAAAATAAAATTAAAGAATAGGACTCAGAGTTACAGCAACTCCAAAATCAAATATCTCTCTCTAATAAAATAAAAATTGCTACAGATAATATAATAATAAGAAGAAAGAAGAAGAAAAGTACAATGAAATATTATCCCATAAAACTAATTTAACTATGGAAAAACTGAAATTAAATTCTTATGCTACCTCCCTAGCATCTTTCATAACTATATCTATGACGTAAGATACAATCATATGATAGTATCTTTCATGAATTATCTAAATTTATAGATTTTCCCTTCTATAATCTGTCTCCTACATAAAACCTTTCTTGAAGTTCAAACGTTAGCAAATATTCCTCCTTCTTGGAGATGCTCTCTAATTTCCCCTATATTAAAAGAGAATAAGGACCCTAATCATTGCAACTCATATAGACCAATTTCTTTGTTGACTAATGATTATAAACTATGTCAGTTATGGTCATTAGATTGGAAATACCCATATCTAAAATAATTAATGAAGACCAAACTGGTTTCATACATAACAGGCATACACAGGATAATAGTAAAAGAGTATTAACTCTGATAGGTTCCATAGAGGGAACCCTGAAGCATTGTTAATAGATCTGGGTATTCAAAAGGCCTTTGACCCCTTACATTGGGGTTATTTATTTAAAGTCTTACAGTCATTTGATCCCCCCCCCCTTTTATAGCAATGATAAAGAAAATCTATGAAAATAATCTAGCATATGTCAAATTAGGTCCCTTTACTTCCAAAGCAATCCACATCACTAGAGGTACTAGACAAGGATGTCCCATGTCCCCTATCCTATTTGCTCTGGCAATAGAAATACTTGACATTTTAATACGTAGTAACCCAATGATAAGAGGTATAAATATATATGACCAATATATTTCTAAAATAAAGATGTTTGCTGGTGATGTCTTACTTACCTTACCCAACTCTAAGGAATTGTTAGGTGAAGTGGATATAGTAAAAATAATTTCCAAAAAATCTCAGGACTCTCCTTCAACAAATCTAAATCAAAATAATTATTATTAAATAAAAAAAGAACATACCGGTTCCAGTTAATCATATTATTGGAAACCAAGATGTCCTTCAAGAATGCAACTGCAGTCATAACATGTGGGTTGTCCTGCCTCAGGCAGCCCTCGGTCGGCCGGATTCCAAAGTCTGGGTCCGACGTCGGCTGATGTCGCATTTCTCTCCGACGTCAGAGCGGCTGGAGTATATAAGCATCAGCCGACGCCATTTTCTTCAGTCTTTCTTGCCGCGTGGTGCCCGAAGCAGAAGCAGTTCGCAAGTGCCGGTCGGTCAGCTCCTGTATTCTACGATACCGAAGTCATCAAAAAAGCTAAGTACCCCGTTGGGGACCTTTTCTTGCCTCAGCCGATGTCAGAAATTACTGAAAAAGTTAACAATTGTCTTTTTTGTGGTAAACAAATACCTCATAAGGATTTCCACTCTTACTGCCTCCCTTGCCTGGGCCCAGACCACTACGTCTCGGCCTGTGTAGCCTGTGCTCGCTTCAACAAGTGCACTCTCAGGCGCCGGGCGGAGTTTGCTGAAGACTTTTTCGGCGATAAATTTGCTTATACCATGCCGTCGGATCTTCCGACATCGGAAACTCCCAAAAAGCGAAAAGAACGGGACCGACATCCTCGGCCCTCGTCTACTACCGACTCCACGCCAAAACCTAGCGCGAGTGCTCCGGTTCCCTCTGAGACGGTCTCTCCACCGCTCCGAACCGAAGACACCACAGTACCGACGACTCCGATTCCAGACATTACTCCAGCGCCAGTTATAGATTTTCCTCCGGATACCGAAACCGAGGAGATGCCCTAGACCATTGCTGTAGACAAGGTCACTCCTGCACGTGGAGCTGCCAGGCCTCCTATGGCCATGTCTATTAAGGCCTACACTAGGGCTAAGGCAGCCAGCAAAACAAAGCATATTACTTCTAGATCCTTACCTCAGCCGACTCCAGAGACACAAATTATGTCCATGGCTGCTGATTTAATTTCCATGATTAGAGGTTCACAGACCCATCCAGAGAGAGCATCCCAGCCTCCTCCTGATAAAAGGCCCTGGGTTGAACCCTGTGACCCTACTCCTTCAGATGAAGACTCTGAGGGCTCTGTCCACTCTGATAGCCAAGAAGAGCTCTTCCAGACCTATGAGGACTCAGATGCAGAAGATTCCATTCCTTCGGCCTCCCCTCCTGAGGATATTTCCTTTGGGGAAGTTCTGCACACCATGTGGGAACATTTCAAGTGGCAGGGCCAAGAATATTCTGATTCCAGGAAACGCCTTAGGACTTTCCTTAAGAAGCCTCAGCACAGGCCCTTAGCTATTCCTCCTGTACTTGATGTTCTGGATGATTTGTATTCTGATTCTAGTGCTACCCCTGATACTCTCCCTCCTGCACCAGCCAAGCCAGACAGGTATTACAGGGTCCCAGAAACTCATTCCCATTTATTCAGGGCCCATACTGTTGATTTGGAAACTATTTCACAGGGGCCTAAAGGAGTTTCAGCCTCCACCTCTAAAAATCCTTTGCCCTCCAACAGGAGGCAAGGTCTTTAGAGAGATGGGGTAAAAGGTTTACACTTCCACTACTTTATCTATGAGAGCTTTAAATTGGCCTTTTCATATGTTCCAATATCAGGATTATCTCTTAGAAGATTTACAAAAAACACTAGCTTCTCCTGATCCTTTAGACAGGAAGACTTTGCAGGAAGCTGTACATAACGCTCAGCAAGTAAGCAATCACTTCCTGCAGTGTGGATATGATGCACTGGAAGCTTCATGTAGGGCAGCTATGACAGGGGCAGTGATGCGAAGACATGCTTGGTTAAAAGATCAACCTCTACCAGATCATGTAAAAGCAAAACTTCTGGATGCACCTTTGGAAAAGAACAAGCTTTTTGGTGCAAATGCTAAGGATGTGCTAAAGACCATTGAAGAAAAAGCAAAATCAGTTCAAACTGTAAAGGATTTCCTCCAGGTTCAACCCCCCAGATTCAGTGGGAACTGGCCTTCAAAAAACTGGTCCTTTCCTAATCCAGAAAAGTTTCAAAGGGGTAAGAACAGACGTGGCCGAGGAAGAGGCCAATACAGAGGCCCTTACAGGGGACGTCAATGTCAGCCAGGAAACCAAAGAGGTGACGCAGGGGTTTCTCCTGCCCAACAACCACAATCTCAATGACTTTCCTCTACTACCACCTACCAGGGAGCAACTAGAAGCTCCCTTGGGCGGAAAATTATCTCTGTTTGCAGAAAACTGGCACAGACTGACAAAGGACAAATGGATTTTGGACATTATAGACCGAGGGTACAGGTTTCATTTTCATACCCTACCAAGAAAACAAGGCATGCCAAATCTACCACAACATCAAAGGGAAGAGGCTATCAAGCAAATCTCTCTGCTAACTCAAATGAAAGCAATAGAAAGAGTTCCACAACAAGAACAGGGATTTTACTCAAGACTGTTCCTTGTTCCAAGAAAAGAAACTCAATGGAGACCAATACTGGACTTGTCCGCATTAAACACCTTTCTCATAGTACCAAAGTTCAAAATGCTGACTCTGCAGCAACTCCTTCCCATGCTGGGCAAGGAGTCGTGGCTGATTACTCTGGACCTCAAGGAGGCATACCTGCATGTCCCTATCAGACACAGTTGCAGAAGATACCTCAGATTTCTTGCAGGGCCAGAGCATTATCAATTCTCAGCATTGCCATTTGGCTTATTTACTGCGCCCAGAGTGTTTACAAAATGCCTGGCTTCAGTAATTGCTCATTGCAGGCTCCAGGGTATACAAATTTACCCGTACCTGGACGACTGCCTCATACAAGCGGACAACAAACTGATGTTGACAAAAAATCTGGAATATGTCATACGATTACTTCAAGCTCTGGGATACACAGTCAACTTCCAAAAGTCAAGACTGCAGCCATCCCAGCAAATAATCTTCTTAGGAGCCAAACTAGACACAGCCTCTCAAATGGCTTACCTGACAGAAGACAAGCAAGAGAAGTTAACTCAATACTTCAAAGATTTAGCAAAGCTCACCCAGATGACTGCAAGGAGATTCCTACAGGCCCTGGGTTACATGGCATCCTGCATTCTACTGGTTCCATTAGCAAAACTACACATGATAACGCTTCAATGGTACCTAAAAAGCGTTTGGTCTCAGCACAGCAACAACTTGGAGACAATCATACCACTCATTCCATGCTTACAAAAGGAATTCCTATGGTGGGCTTCGGTGAGCAAGGAAAACACAGGTTTGTCATTCAAAAAACCACAGATAACACAGACCATGACTACAGACGCCTCAGACCTCGGATGGGGGGCGCACATGGAAGGCAGATGTATACAAGGACAATGGTCTCCAAAGGAAACACATCTGCATATAAATCAAAAGGAAATGCTGGCAGTAATGCATGCTATCGAGGCCTTTCAAAACCAACTCCAGCAAGGTCACTTAATGATACGGACAGACAACACCACTGTGATGTGGTACATAAACAAGCAGGGGGGCACTCACTCTTATCCCCTTTGCAGACTGACAATGCAGCTTTGGGAGAAATCACTGAGTCTAAACATCCAGTTACAATCACAGTTTGTTCCAGGAAAAGACAATGTGTTGGCGGACAGCCTAAGCAGGAATTTCACAGATCCACACGAGTGGAGGTTGCATCCGAAGGCTTTCAGACAACTCACTTCGACATGGGGCAAGCCAGAAGTGGACCTATTTGCCTCTCACCTCAATCATCTACTACCAAAATTTTGCACAAGGACATACCATCCAAAGGCTTGGAAAATAGATGCTCTTTCATTCAACTGGAGCTCCCTAGCAATCTATGCATTCCCACCTCTGCCACTGATGACCTCAGTATTACTAAAGATCAAAGCAGAGAAGCCCAAGGGAATCATAATAGCTCTGGATTGGCCAAGACAACACTGGTACCCACTACTACGGAGCATATGTCACACCAGGAGGTGGGCCCTCCCTCAGTGGCCTCTACTTTTGACTCAGCACAATTTCGAAACACTGCATCCAAACCTTCAGACTCTGCAGCTAACAGCCTGGGAGATCCCATAAATAAATTCAACTTACCTCTCTCTAAGGAAGTTCAGCGGATACTAACAGAGGCTCAAGACCGTCCACCAGAAAGGTCTACTTAGCCAAGTGGAAAAGATTCAGCAATTGGAATACCAGCAAAGGGCATGATGCATCATTACTGAACATCCCACTTATCTTGGAATATTTGGCAGATATGTTACAGAGTGGCCTCTCATATTCATCAATAAAAATACATGCATCTGCCATTTCAGCTAGATACAACACTGATCCTCCTGTTTTTCTCACCCCTTACTAAGACAATTCCTCAGGGGAATCAAGAACATTAAGCCACCAAGAAAGGCCCCAGTGCCAGCCTGGGACCTCAATTTTGTCTTGGAAAAACTGACTCTACCTCCTTTTGAGCCAGCAGCTTCAGTTGACTTGCAATTTCTCTCATGGAAAACAGCTTTCCTGTTGGCAATTATCTCAGCAAGAAGGGTTTCGGAACTACAGGCCCTAATGGCAATACCACCCTTTATTATTTTCCACAGAGACAGGGTTTCATTAAGGACCAACCCTACCTTTATGCCAAAGGTGGTATCTAGGGTTTCTCTAAATCAAGCCATTCATCTGCCTGCCTTCTTCCCCAATCCTGAGAATAAGGGGAAAGGCTTTTACATACCTTGGACATTCATAGACAACTTCGATACTACCTGGACAGAACCAAGGCCAGTAGGAAGTCTGAACAGCTTTTTGTAGCTTACGCCCCTGCAGTCCAAGGAAAAGCAATTTCAAAACAGACAATTTCTAAATGGATTGGACATTGCATCAGATTCTGTTATTCCTTTCATGGAAAGACTGTTCCAGCCTATGTCAGACCACATTCCACCAGAGCTACAGCCACCTCTACAGCATTTTTAAGAGGAGTGCCTACAAAGGACATTCTAGAAGCTGCTACATGGAGCTCCGTGCATACATTCTCAAAACACTACAATCTCCCCCTATATTCCAGATCCAGAGCAGGCTTTGCTTCGGCAGTCCTGCAGGGTTTGATTGCCACACCATCACTCTCCTAGAGCATACCTCCTCCCCCAGCTAAGCTATGGTATTCTACCCACATGTTATGACTGCAGTTGCATTCTTGAAGGACATAGTACAGTTTTGTACCTACCATAAATGTAGATGTCTGAGAGACATGCAACTGCAGTCGGTTTTCCTCCCTCCATACCCCTCTATGCTTAGGGTCCACTCCTATCCCCCTCTCTCTTAGCTGGGGATATCTGTTATGGTGTATTTGTTTTATTGCTCATGTATTTGTTTGGAATCCTGTTTTTGTCTTCCAATTTGATTACAGCCTTCCTTGGAGGGCACCTGGCATCTGGGGCAAGAAACACTGAAGAAAATGGCATCGGCTGATGCTTATATACTCCAGCCGCTCTGACGTCGGAGAGAAATGCGACATCAGCCGACGTCAGACCCAGACTTTGGAATCCGGCCGACCGAGGGCTGCCTGAGGCAGGACAACCCACGTTATGTTGCATGTCTCTCGGACATCTGCATTTATGGTAGGTACAAAACTGTACTTTTCAACTCTAGACTATTTAGGAATAGTCCTAGGCAAAAATATAGAGGAAATCTTACAGCTTAACTATGCTAAAGCCATAGACTTAATCAATGCATTAATAAGCAAATGAAATAATTTATGACATTTGATGATAAGTTACAACTGATAAAAATGGTTTTGTTACCTAAAATGTTATACATAGCACAAGCCCTTATGCTTCCACCAGGAAAGAAAATCCTTAAAGAAATCACTTCAACTCTGATGAAATTCCTATGGTACCCCCAAAAGAAATAGAGGCATATTCTCATCATCTCAGAAAATGGGAACAAGGGGGTTAAAATTCCCAGAGATAGAAACATATATAAAGGCATCTATAATTAAAGTAGTGATGAATTGGATAAATCCTAGATACTCTTCCAATTGGAAACAAGTTACACTCCATTATACTAATGAATGAAAATTGTTTACCAAAGAATGCTTTGGTAACTGACAAAGGTAACAAGATATGGCACAATTTAAGTTTAAATTTACAGTATAGTACAGCAAAATTAACTAAACTAACACTAATAAACAATATTTTTGATGTGTTTAGAAAATTCATTAACACAAATTTAGATATAAAACTGTGGCATAGATTTTTAATACCGTTTACCATTACCCCCCTGATAAAACACAGAAAGATTTTTGTTTCATGGGAAAGTAACCTATTTTGTTGGTTGCATTGTATTGAAAACCAACAAGCTTTGAACACACAACAGTATATTGTCAACCTATGGCCTATCCCGTAATGACTGGTTGGTTCTTCAGAGTGTCACAGCATACACTTAAGTATCTGTGTAGAATAATACATCATCCTTCAAAATCATACCAAAAATTATAAACTGGATTTTTGGAAGTCTATATAATATCAATGTTAAGAATGAATTATCATATCTATATAACAGTTTAACTGTCTGTAAGACAGCTCCTAAAGATTCTTACTGGCAATACCTAACTAAAGGGTTTCAAGTATCATTATCAATGGAGGATAAAAACAAACATTTTATTTTCAGTTAAACTAACTTCTTACAATTCTGGAGGATTTTTCATTGGAAATTTCTACACAGATCCTTTTTGACACCTGAGAAATTCTCAAAAATGAACCATTCAAATGGCAAGTTATGTTGGAGAGGTCATCTGTCCACTAATGCTGACTGGTCTCATATTTTTTATGACTGTACTAATATTAAACCATATTGGAATGAAATGAACGCATTTCTTCAAGCTATCTTTACTGATAAATTTATTTTGACAAAGTCTTTAATTTTATTGAATGATGTTAATAGTAATAATATGAAGAAAGATTACCTGTATTTGTTGTGGACAATGTTAGCAATAGCCAGAAAAAGTATAACTAGAAGATGTAGCAACCACAATGGAGGAATTCCTATCATCACTGAAGAAATGCGTACTAATGGAGAAAAGAACTAAAGAGTTAAGAACTTTTCCTAAGCAATTGGTTAATAGTCTGTGGAGGAAAGTTTTGAATTTGATTGGTACCCTACAGATGGAACCAAACTCTTCCTAACTATCATAGTTTATATATTAACTTTTTATTTAACTACAGATGTTTTTGTCTGAATCCTTTTTGTCAGTCTGAGAGTAAATACTGTAAATATTTATTGAATTATTATTTCATCAAAATAAAAAATCATTTGAGTAAAAAAAACAAACAAAAAAAAAATGGGGGGAACCCACTGTGTCGAGAAGCTGAGTGTGGCAGTGGGTCGTGACTTCCAATCACTTTCTGATAGCAGTGCAGATCCCGGAGAGTTCAAACATGATTGCAGACAAACTGAACAGATGCATCCTCATGCCTCACTAGTGGTCTCTGAATCCCAGAGTAGCGAAGAAGGTCTTTCTTAACTGAGGCCAGCCTTGCTACGACTTGAACAAGTGCAGAAACTACTTTGTCCTAATTCCCCTTCAGGGAGAGTCACCTAGGGATGCTCTTCTCCACGATTGCCCCCCGGGTCTCCTTTCTGGTTTTCCCCCTTTCCCTCTTATCCCTCTTTTACTCAAGAAAGCAGTTCGGTTGAGAAGCAAACTGATCCTCATTGCCCCTTATTGGCCTCTACAGATATGGTTTCCCTTCCTCTGGCCTCATTTACTATACCAGTCGTGGATTCTGGACCTAGTTCCGCATCTTTTGTCCCACTCCCAGGGACTAGTGTATCCCAGTCTTCAGACTCTCAAGCTAACTGCTTGGTTTCTCCAATTCCGATAGTTGCCAGGCATAATAGTATACCTTCTCTCGTGTGACACATTTTGTTGGCATCACATAAACCATCCACCAGGAATCTCTACCTTAGCGAATGGAAGAGATTTTCTATTTGGGCTTTTGACAATAGTCTGGACCCCTTTTCAGCACTAGTAGAAAAGATTCTGGAGTTTTTAGCTGCATCTTTATTAAAGGATCTTCTGTTTCTACAGTCAGAATTATCTTGGCAGCTATTTCAAATTTTCATAACAGTATCAGGGACCAACCCTAAATTTCTCGCAGACTTTGTAAGGTTTTTCTTAAGGCACAGTACACTTGAAGCCCCCTTTCAAAGTCCTTCTAACCACCATGGGACTCATCTCTTGTGTTACAATAACTTCACCTCCATTTGAACCTACAGCTATTGTGATTTAAAATTCCTTTCTTGGAAGACATTATTTCTCATAGCTGTCACTTCGGCGAGATGAGTCTCTGAATTGCAGGCCTTATGCTCTAAAGCTCCATATTTAATTTGCCATAAAATCAGTGTGTCACTCGGAACAAACCCAACATTTCTTCCTAAAATTATTTCAGAGGCCAATATCAGCCAGCCCATAGACTTGCCTGTATTCTTCCCAAATTTTTCAAATAAAGGCGAGTACTGCCTACCCCTTCTGGATGTACACTAGCAGTTACGTTCCTATCTACATAGAACTAAAAATTTAGACGATCAGAACAGTTATTTGTATCCTTTGAAAGTACATCTTTGTGCAAATCGGTATCCAAGGTCACACTGTCAAGATGGTAGGGAGATTGTATATCTTTCATTTACACAAAACGAAATATGAAACTCCCTATGCCACTGAAGGCACATTCTACTAGATTGATAGCAACTTCTGCTGTTTTTCATTCCAAAGCTTCCATGTCAGAAATATGTGCAGCTGCAACTTGGGCTAAGCTTCGTACATGTATTACTCATTACAAATTGGATATGGTCTCCAGGGGGAGAGCATCATTTGGTTCTATAGTTCTCAGGAATGTTTTTTCATAAGGCCACCCGGGATCTAAGGTAACTGGGGGCTCTGTCCCACTAGTTAAGAATAGATGAAGATTGACAGCATCAGATAAAGAAGTTATGTTTTACCGTAACGTTCCATCTGTGTTGTCTATCTTAATCTATTCTTGCATCCCTTCCGCTTGCTCCCTCCTTTAGACTTCTGGTGGAGCGACATCCTGTCCTGGGTTCTTATTGTTAGGGATATCTTTGAGTCTTCTGTCCGATTGCAAACTTGATCTGAGGTAAGCTGAAAAGGGGCATTGTGGGTAGACTTGCAGCTCAAGAGATTTTTTTGGCTGACACAAGCTATATGACGGTCGGATTGGTTCCGAGGATTGGAACCGTAACCCACTAGTCAAAAATGGATGATTGACAACACAGATGGAATGTTATGGTAAGACGTAACTTCTTTTTATATTTCACATATATTGCTATATATCATCTAATCTAAACGATATTACTTAAATTATTCAATTCCTACCTTTTTTTTTTGTTAAACAAGAAGCATCTGTGTTAAACCATCACTTACTACATAGGCAATCATACATTTATGTAAATGAAAACAAACCACACCAACACAATCCTAGTCACAAAGCATTTTACGTCACGAACCATACTGACACACACTCCCCATTGTAAACATTATACACCACTTATAATCTACCCAATTTTTCTCACTCAAACATTACATGGCTCAGATCCTGCATCCTTGCCTTTTAGACCTAATTTTTCCGTTGTATGTATTGTTCCCACAATTCCCATTTTTTCCTATGTAGTTTGTTCCTACCCTTTTCTAAAGATCTCAATTCCAGTTGTTTTATCTCTGTTACTGTATTCACTACTTCAGTTTAGTTTGTTTAAATTTTGATTTCCATTTTCTAGTAATTACTTTTTTGGCAGCCACCATTATTAGACACAGCAAGGCCTTAGCATGTCTAGGCAGTTCAGTTCTGTATCAAACCTCAGAAAAATCATTTCCCTCATCAGAACAATCTGCCCACCCAGCATCTGTGTCAGTGCATCCTGCAGGGAATCCTTAAAGTCTGCCAACTCACCGCACTCTTAGAAAATATGTTCCCAGTTACCTCTTACCCTTCAAACCTCGAACATTTACAGTTTACCTGAGGAAAAATTCCCTGTATTCTAGTTGGGGTATAAAAATATCTATGTAAATATTTCCATGCAAAAATCCTAAATATTCTAGATTTTGTTGCATATTTGGGAGACATACAATATATCCTCCCATGGTTTTTGTGAATTGCTTATCCAGTTTCTCTCCCCAATCCTTTTTAACCTCTGATGGACTTGTATAGTTATCATGCAGTATTTTATATGTTCTAATAATTATTCCTTTTTTAATGGCAGCTTATGTTCTAGATTCTATTAAAAACTCTACTAGTGATGTTCTTTCATTTAGGACCCCCCTATTTATTTATCTTTGCCTATATCAGTGATGGCGAACCTATGACATGTGTCAAAGGTGACATGCCACAACATTTTGGGTGACACACCAGCGTTCACCAACACCTGAGTTACCAAAGAAACCGAATGAACAAAAATGCAAGAAATATGTGACTCTTCACTTATCTGTTAAAACTCGGCAACAAAAAAAAGTCATTAAATGATGTTAATCAAATCAAATAGTGTGTTCCATATTTTTTTCAGTTCAATTCAAAATTACTATTAAAACTAAGGTAATTTTATGATTCCCTATTTTAAGCCCAATTATCAGTGAGTGTATCGTTTTCTCTAATGTAAGTCACTGATTTTTCTTTTAATTTTATAATACATAGCAATTTTATAATACATAGCAGCACACATGATTGGACTGTATTTTTTTAAATAAATTAATATGTAAAGAATTCTTTCTCTTTTGTTTGCTTGTTTGGGGGGGGGGGGCAGCAGAGTCAAGATAGGTATTTTCCAAATTTTTGACACGCTGTGCCCAAAAGGTTTTTCATCACTGGCCTGTACTGTGATATCAAGCCCTGATAGGGAAAGGCAATCCCTAACCTGCAATCCAAATAAATTCTTGGGGTCTTCCCATTCTGTCATCTTTCCCGCTCTAGTTATTTGCTCCCAATACCTTGGTTCCTCTGCCAGTTTTCTCCAGTAAATTCCATCCCTCTTGCCTATATCCCTAATTGGAGTTATCCCTATCAGCAGACTCTCCTTTTTCCATTCCCGTGTTGGTTTAGTTCTTAGAGTACTTTCTGCTATGCACTGAATATAATATTCTGCATGATTATTGCTGTTCTCCTTAAAGTCCTGCATCCAAAATCCCAGTCTCTCTCTGTTTCCTGAGCTTCGCCTATGTTTCTTCATCATCCCTTTCCACTTTGAATTATAGTATGTGAAGTTGCTCAGTCTCGTCGTTCATTCTTTACTGATGGGTTCAGAGCCGATCCCTCTGCTCCGATATGGCCAATTGCAAAGCTGGAGGTCTTCAAATAGTTCGGGGCCAAGTCCCTATCCCATGATACACCTGTGAATGACCCCAGATCTAGTTTGCCGCTGCAGTAGATCGGAGGTTCTGAATTAGCTCGGGCCAGATGAGAAAAATTTTTTCATTAAAATTCTTATAAAGTTTTTGATAGTTAGTATAGCTAGTTAGTTAGGATTGTTTATAAAGCTTTATAGCTACAGTGTGTTTTTCCCTTCCTATTTACAGTTTTTTTTTTCATATATATTTGTAGCTGGCCTGTTTTAGGCCTAGTTACTTGTAGTTCTTTAAGGTGTGGTCTGTCTAGCCTTCGGTTTTATTTAAGGCTCAGTACAGTAAATTTTAATCCATATAGATAATCTTATTGCTTTCCTTTTTTTCAGCTTGCTGTGATATTTAGTGACCTTTGTCACATTTGTTTAGATAGTTCTAGTGGATTGTGTGGTCTGTCTAGTCTTCTGTTTTTTTAGATGAGGCTTGGTCGGTTACTGCCTTTAAATTTATAGTGAACACTCTTATTTAGATAAGGATGTTCTTTGTGTTTCATTGTCGCAGTCATTACATTTAGGTAATCTGCTGGCAGGTTGCCCTCAGTCGGCCTGAATTCCAAAGTCTTGGGTTCTGTGTCGTTTTGCTGTCTCCTTTTCCATGATGTCAGGTCGGCAGGGGTATAAAACATGCAGCCGACGCCATTTTCTTCAGTCTTTCTTGCCGTGCGGTGCCCGAAGCAGAAGCATTTTGCAAGTGCCGGTTGGCCGACTACTGAAATATTCGAGTTTGAGTTTCAGAACCGAAGTCTTTACTAAAGCTAAGTACCCCATTGGGGAAACTTTTTTCTTGCTCCATACCGATGTCAGAAAAAGTTAATAATTGTATTACTTCTGGGAAGCAAATACCTCATAAGGATTTCCATTTATACTGTCTTCCTTGCCTAGGCCCTGATCACAACGTGCCTGGCTGTCGGTTTTGTGCTAGATTTAACCAACACACTATTAAGTGTCGGTATATTTTTGCCTCAAAGTATTTTTGAAACAGATTTAACTACCCAGAAATGTCGTCGGATAGCAATCCGACTACCAGAGTGCATAAAAAACACAAAGAAAAGGACATAGAAAGGCAGTCGAGATCCAAAACCGACAACGAAGCTTCTCCTAAGCCAGCCGCCGGTTCACTGGTACTCAGTGAGGCGCTTTCGCAACCTCTGATACCCGCTGCCTTCGAGTCACAGGCCTCTACCGACACCCATGCGGAGTCCGGCATGCCACAAGATACTCGAGGTATTGGACTGATGGATGTATCTCCCTCGGATGGGTCCGGAGCCGCTGAGCAGACACCGGCTTCTGAGGGTGTGTTCAGACCTCAACATTTGTATATCAAACCGACGACAGCTTCAAAACTAAAGAGAAAAGCAACTTCTAAAAATAAAAAAACGATGCATGAGCCACGTGCACAGGCCTCTATGCCTAAAAAACAGATCAAAATGGCTGAAGACCTTATTACCTTTATCAGGGGTACCCATCCCCCTCCAGATAAGAGGCCTAGGCAAGACATTGATTATGAATCTTCAGATCAGGTTTCTATTTCTTCTGATTCCTCTTCTGATCAGGAATTATCTATACCTCCCTATGAGGATTCTGATGCAGAGGAGTCTATACCATCTGCTTCTCCTCCTGAGGATTATTCATTTGGGGAAACCTTGCATACTTTGAGGGAGCATTTTCACTGGGAGAGTCAAGCTTTCTCAGTCAAAAAAGAGGCTCAGGGATTTCCTTCTTCTCCCTCAGCACAGGCCTTTAGCCATCCCCCTGTTTTAGATATTGTGGATGATGTGTTTTCAGAGTCGAGCTTGACCCCTGACTCCTTACCTCCGGCTCCTAGTAAGCCTGACAGATATTACAGGGTCCCTGACTCACATAAACTTTTATTTAGAAACCCTGCTGCTGATCCTGAAACTATTTCACAGGGTCCAAAGGGAGTTAAGGCCTCAACAGCAAAAAATCCTACGCCCTCTGACAGAGATTCAAGGGCACTAGTCAAGGCCTCAACAGCAAAAAATCCTACGCCCTCTGACAGAGATTCAAGGGCACTAGACAGATGGGGAAAAAAGGTTTATACATCTGCAACTTTGGCAATCAGAGCCTTAAACTGTCAATTTCATATGCTTAAGTATCAACAACATGTTATGGGATTGGTGAAACAGAAAATGATGTTGCTTTCTGAGTGTGCAGAAAATAAAGAATTGCAGGAATTATTGCATGCAGCTGAACAGGTTGGAAAACATACTTTGCAATGTGGTTTTAACTCCTTAGAGGCCTCCTGCAGGGCAGCAGTTACTGGATCTGTGATTAGGAGGCATGCCTGGCTAAAAGAACAAAATTTGCCTGATCATGTTAAAGCTAAATTGCTAGATGCACCTTTACAGCATAATACTTTGTTTGGTATTAAGGCAGAAGAGGTTTTAAAGAAAATGAAAGACAAAGCTAAGTCTATGCAAACTGTTAAAGACTTCTTACAAGTGCAGCCAGCCACCAAGATTGAGTAGACACTGGCCTACAAAGAATTGGTCCTTTCCTGTGGCAGACAGAGCTCAAAGGGGCAAATCCAGACGCCCTAAGGGTTCCAGATACCAGGTGCAAGATTCGTACAGGTCAAAGCAATGGGGTGCTTCTACCTCCAAATCTGGGGGGTACAAAGCGCATACGTACAGAAAACAGTCCCAATGACTTCCCTCTGCCTACACCAAGCACTTCTCTTTTGGCAGCACCATTAGGGGGAAAGTTAGCACTTTTTGCTCAAAATTGGCAGTTAACCCAGGACAAGTGGGTACTAAACATAGTATCACAGGGATACGGATTCCATTTCCACACTCTGCCAGTGGCATACGGTTGGCCATATCTGCCCAGAAATCAGTGGGCAGAGGCACAGAAACAGGTTACGTCCCTCATGGATATGGGGGCCATTCAGCCAGTACCAGAACAGGAAAAAGGACAAGGTTTTTACTCAAGACTGTTCTTGGTACCCAGAAAGGACAAGGCCTGGCGGCCAATACTGGATTTATCACATACCTAGACATTCCAAAGTTCAAAATGCTGACTTTACAGCAGCTTCTGCCCATGCTGGGAAAGAATGCTTGGCTGGCGACATTAGACCTAAAAGAGGCATAGCTCCATGTCCCAATAAGGCAATCGTGCAGAAGATACCTCAGATTCAAGGCTGTCTTAATGCATTACCAATTCTCTGCACTGCCCTTTGGCTTATATACTGCGCCCAGGGTCTTTACAAAGTGCCTGGCACCAGTAATTGCATTTTGCAGACAAAAAAGTATACAAATATACCCGTACTTGGACGACAAGCAGAGAGCAAGGACATTCTTCTTCAACACCTGGCATTTGTGAAAAGGCTTCTTACATGCCTAGGGTATACAATAAACAAAAAGAAATCCCAACTGGTACCCTCTCAAAAGATAACATTCCTGGGTGCAAGCTTGAATATGACTGCCCAGATGGCATACCTCACGCCAGACAAGCAAAAGCAACTGACTACTTACTTCAAACTGGTGGTGACAAAAACCCAGTTATCTGCAAGACAAATTCTGCAGGCTTTGGGCTTCATGGCATTCTGCATCTTTCTGATTCCATATGCGAGACTGCATATGAGGAAACTTCAATGGTACCTAAAAAGTTTCTCACAATCTGGAAACAATGATTCCTCTCATACCCTGCCTACAACAGGAGTTTCTTTGGTGGGCAAAGGCATGTCACCAAAACATGGGACAGCCCTTCACTCTACCCCCTGCCAGCCAAACCTTAACAGACTCATCAGATTATGCCTGAGGGGCCCACATGGCAGGAAGATGCATTCAAGGCATATGGACCACAAAACAAATGCATCTGCATATCAACCAGAAAGAGATGCTAGCTGTTCAAAATGCCCTAACAGCCTTCAAGGACATACTTCATCCAGGACAACTACTGATAAAGACGGACAAAACCACGGTCATGTGGTATATAAACTAGCAAGGGGCACACAGTCTTACCCCCTTTGCATATTAGCCATGGCACTGTGGGACACAGCTTTGACCTACAAAATACATCTCCAAGCTCAATTCCTGCCAGGAAAGCAAAATACTCTGGCAGACGATTTAAGCAGAAACCTTATGGACCCTCACGAGTAGAAACTAAATCCACAAGTCTTCAGCATGATAACAGAGAAATGGGGGAGCCCAGACATAGATCTATTTGCCTCTCCTCAAAATTATCAATTGAAAAG
This sequence comes from Protopterus annectens, assembly GCF_019279795.1. NCBI lineage: Eukaryota > Metazoa > Chordata > Ceratodontiformes > Protopteridae > Protopterus > Protopterus annectens. The sequence goes on along the minus strand of NC_056726.1, from coordinate 499,337,132 downwards.
ATTCTGCACAAGGACTTATCACAGACAAGCATGGAAAGTGGACGCCCTATTCTTCAGTTGGAAAAACCTATCAGTTTACGCCTTTCCCCCTCTGCCTCTTCTTCCCAAGGTCCTCCTAAAAGTCAGACAAGAGAAACCCAGGATGATACTAATTGCCCTGGACTGGCCCCACCAATACTGGTACCCAGTCCTAAGGAACTTGTCTCAATACCCAGTTTGGACCTTACCTCAAAGACCTCAACTACTGGCCCAGCAAAACAATCAGATCCTGCACAACCAACTCCAGACACTGAACCTGGCAGCATGGCTGATCATGTAGTTATACAAACAGCTCCTCTCAGTAAAGCTGTGATGGATGTCATTTTGGAAGCCAGAAGGCCTAGTACTAGAAAATTGTATGCTGATAAATGGAAGAGATTCTGTGCTTGGAATCAAGCACAAGGAACTGATACAGCAGAACCAAATATTCCTCAGATATTACAATACTTAACTGAGATGCTTGACAAAGGCCTATCTTTCTCTTCAATTAAAATCCATGCCTCTGCCATTTCGACTCATTACAATACAGAGCCACCAATCTTTTCTCATCCTTTACTAAAGCAGTATCTTAGAGGAGCCAAAAATTTAAGGCCTCCTAGAAGAGCACCATTGCCTGCATGGGACTTCAATTATGTATTGGAAAAGCTCACCCTGCCTCCGTTTGAACCAGCTGCCACTGCTGATATAAAGTTCTTATCATGGAAAGCAGCTCTGCTACTATCAATTACTTCAGCAAGAAGAGTTTGAGCTACAGGCCCTCATGGCTGTAGAGCCTTTTATCATATTTTACCCAGACAGGGTGTGTCTGAGAACAAAAAACATACAAAACCCAGTAATACTATTCAGCAACACACCAACAGTCAGATTTCACCAACGTTCTTTTATTTAACGATCTGGTACCTCGGCCATTCGCCTTCAAAGGATCACATTACAGCTTTGAAAATAAGCTCTATTTATATCACAAACTAATTGATAAATTAACAATTAGTTTAATTGAACATCAAAATTTAAAGTGATCTTTGCTTCAACATTGAATAAGATGCAGACATTTACCTATGATAGTATATCTAAACTATAATCAAAATTTAAATCTTTATACATTAATTTTATAATAATATTACTTTCTTTTATAATCAATGAAATGCAAATTTTAAATTGCTTTTGTATCAAAATAGAAAAATAACATATTTACTATTTATTAATACATAGTTTATCAAATAAATAATTAATTAAATAATTACATAATTCGCTTTCAGTAGATCAAAAGCACATATGAATTCTTTGATATGTATATATGTGTGTATAAAAAATATACCCAATGTATACAAAAACAAAATACATACAGAATAAATAACAATGTAAATAATGTGCACAAATTGCTCTTCTAGATTCTAATTACAGACCCAGCTCTTGATTGAGACCAAATGGTTTTAAAGTTTTGTATTTTATTATCATCCTAGTTTCTAGTTCCAAGAGTTTAGCTATTATATCATCTCCCTTACGAATAGAAGGTTTCCCCAATACACTAAATCTCAAACTATTACTGCAACCATCATGCACATCCAAAAAATGCTTAGCAACAGGACTAGTGACATTCAAATTTCTAATATCCTTAAGGTGTTCTAGAATTCTAGTTTTTATCATCCTTTTAGTTTGTCCCACATACCAAATGTCCTTGCAAGAACACCCTATTATGTATACTACACTAGTAGACTTACAATTAAAGAAATATTTAGAAGTGTGAAATATATTATTAATAATATCAATATTAATTGCTCTGTTACATATACTGCATGAGCCACAAGCAAAAGTGCCCAACCTCACAGGGATAGGTGTAATAGGTTGTACAAAATTATTATTCAGAATTTCTCTTAAATTCTTTCCCCGTCTAAAGGAGAAATTCACTTGATTGGGGAATAATTCACCAATGTTATCATCTTCACAGATTAGATACCAGAATTTTCTAACTAAAGAGACTAATATTTTAGAAAAAGGGGAAAATTTAGTTATAAAAAATATTTTCTCAACATTATCCTTTACTCTAATTTCCCTTCTATCAGAATATGTTGTAATGTTGTCCCTTCTATTAGATAATTTTGTATTCTTAATCACACTATCTCTACATTTAGATAGAGTATTATATTCATATCCTCTATCCAATAATCTATGGAATACTATATCTAGTTCTCCATCTATATCCTCCTTAACACTGGTGTGGTCCCGAATTCTTTTAAATTCCCCAAATGGTAGGGCCTTTATTAAATGCTCAGGATGCATGCTAGTGGCATGTAGGAACAAATTTACTGAAGTTTCCTTCCTAAATGGTTTAAACTCAATATTCATGTCCTTTTCAAACAAAACTAGATCTAGAAAATTGATCTTATTTCTATTGGTTTCATAAGAAAATTGTAGATTGTGTTCATTTTGATTTAGCACTTCAAAAAAATCCATGAAATCACAAATATCTCCTTTACAAATAAAAATTAAATCATCTATGAAACGTTTATATAATATTACTTTGTTCTTAAAGAAGTTATTAGAATAAATGTATTTCTTTTCAAAGTAATCCATATAAATGATGGCATAAGAAGGTGCATAAGCTGCACCCATTGCTGTACCCTTTATTTGTAGGTAATATTTGTTGTTGAAACAGAAATAGCTATGAGTTAAACAGAATTCCAAAAGGGTGATGAGAAAATTGGTTTTTGGTCCCTCACCCATCATATTTGATATGGATTCCAAACCCCATTTGATGTTAATATTAGTATATAAAGATTTAATATCCACAGTGACCCAATAATAATCACAGTCCCATTTCACATTCACCAAATTGTTAATCAAATCTTGTGTGTTTCTTATGTGAGCTGCTATCTTACATAAATAGGGCTTAAGTTGTGAGTCTAAAAATAAATTGACATTCTCCAAGAAAGAACCTATCCCAGAGATAATTGGTCTCCCAGGAGGTTCTTCCAAATCTTTATGAATCTTGGGTAATGCATACATAATCGGTGTAGCTGGTTTTTGAATATACAATTTCTTAACATCAGTATGCATAAAAAAACCCAAGCGCTCACCCCTTTCCAGTAAAAATAACAACTCATCATTATAGGGCACCATAGGGTCACTGTCCAATCTCCTATATTCATCGGGGTTCACCAACAGTTTATTCACCATATGTAAATATTTAGTTCTATCCATTATGACCCAATTTCCACCCTTATCAGCAGGTTTGAAAATGTATTCATGTTTAACTGATTTCAAAACTTTCAAAGCTTGCCATTCGTTCTTATTTAAGTTGAAACATTTCTGTTTTTTACAAAACTCACTAAACAAAGTTTCAACTTCCCTCAAAAGAACCTTTTGAAATAATGAGATGGCAGGTACAGAAATATGGGGCATAAAAGTATTTACCCTCTTAAATTCAGGTAATACTAGCCTACCATATCCAATACAGAAATCAACATTTTCAACATTTTCATCACTGGATAAATCATTATTAACATCCAATACATTAGATTCTAATTCATAGTTATAAATAGATAAATTACATAAGTCATCATCCATTTCTGATTCACTAGATTCATTCGAAATAGCATTACACATAATAGATCTCTCCATTTTTGAAAAATGAACTCTCAGTAACAATTTTCTAATAAACCGTTTGACATCAAAATAAATGTCAGCTAAGGATGGGAAGAAGGTAGGAACAAACTTACTTCCCTTGTGTAAAACATTTGCATTTCCGGACTCAAAACTAATTCAGACAAGTTCACACAATATAAAGGAAGTTCGTTAGAAAGTACTGCTGACAAACCTTCATTTGAGTTTGTTTCTTCCCTTCCTTCCATTCCTCCCATTTCTTCCCTTGTTGTATTCTTCGGTTTGAAAGTTAGAATTGTCACTGCTGCTGTTACCAGAACCTATAGTAACCTCATGATTTAAGGTTCTGCTCACCGCCGTTGTTGTTTCAGCAAAAGAAACATTTTTTGAAGAAGTACCCTCCGCTGATGAAGCCGACGACGCTGACAGTCCTCTACGTTTAGAACTACTGCTCCAAGTTCTGCCCCTTGACCTATTACGGGTCCTGTGCGTAAGTTCACGTTGCCAGCTGAACAAAGTGCCGGTTTCATAGTCTTTAATATCACGGATTAACTTGTTTCTTTTGCGCTGCACAATGTCAATTTCTAGTTTATTAATTTTATCACTTAGTGCTGACATTTGGATGTCATAATTCAATTCCATTACCAAGCTATTTTGTAAAGTCATAATGTCACTTTTAATTTTTTCATGGTTACGTTGGTTACGCTTGATAAGTATCTTAAGCCAACCAATAGTGCACGATAATGACACTTGTTTCCATTCATTTAGAAGATCTGTTTCTTCTTCAGAAAAAGGGGTAGCCGTCAGTTTTTCCACCCGCAACCCCCGTGGTGTAATGTCAAGGCTAACATACTTCTCCAATAACCGTGTATCGAAGTAAACTGCTACTTCCTTAGACATTAATTTAGACAATTCATTAAAGCGTTCATCAGCAGCTGCATTATTACCTCCAATATTCCAGGGATCAAGATGTAAATACTTTTTATCACGTTCACTCAGGAGATTAGAAAACATGAATGAGCTAGCTGGACCGCTCTGTTCAGAGCTCGAGCTACGAAGCGACATGATAGAAATAGATAAATGTCCACAATGAAAGCAGGTGGAAAAGACTGAAAAAACGGATATCCAACAGCAAAAAACATACAAAACCCAGTAATACTATTCAGCAACACACCAACAGTCAGATTCCACCAACGTTCTTTTATTTAACGATCTGGTACCTCGGCCATTCGCCTTCAAAGGATCACATTACAGCTTTGAAAATAAGCTCTATTTATATCACAAACTAATTGATAAATTAACAATTAGTTTAATTGAACATCAAAATTTAAAGTGATCTTTGCTTCAACATTGAATAAGATGCAGACATTTACCTATGATAGTATATCTAAACTATAATCAAAATTTAAATCTTATTATCTGAGAACAAATCCTACATTTATGCCTAAGGTCGTTTCCAGTGTGGCTCTTAACCAAACAATTAATCTGCCATCCTTTTATCCAAGTCCGCAGAACAAGGGGGAGAGAATTCTGCATTCCTTGGATGTACACAGACAGCTTAGATTCTACTTGAGCAGGACTAAAGCTCTAAGAAAAACTGAGCAATTACTAGTGACATATGCTGCAGGATAAGAAGGAAAGGCTATTTCAAAGCATCCACTTTCAAAGTGGATAAGCCACTGCATCCGTTTCTGCTACTTTACACCATGGTAAACCTGTGCCCAAGGGCATTAGGTCTCATTCCACCAGAGCTGCAGCTACATCAGCAGCCTTTCTCAGAGGAGTACCAATCAAAGACATTCTAGAGGCTGCTACTTGGAGTTCTGTTCACACTTTTACAAAGCATCATTTGCCTCTCTATTCTAAGTCCAGGGCAGGCTTTGTCACTGCAGTTCTGCAGGGCCTTATAGCCGCACCTAATGCTGTGTAGCTCCAGCCTCCCAACTGTAGCTTTGGGATTCTACCGAAATGTAATGACTGCAACAGTGAAACACTAAGAACATAGTACAGTTGTGTACCCTTACCATAAATGTAGATGGAGTGTATTCACTGTTGCAGTCCAGTTTACCCACCCGCCATCCCCCAGTCATTCTGGAGTTTATCTTTCCTTCTCTATCTTCTACAACCTATGTGGTGTATTTACTTCTAGATGAAGGGTTGCTTGTAGATGAAGGTAAAGTTATGTTGATGCATATATATATATATATATATATATATATATATATATATATATTTTTTTTGCTACCTTTTTGGGGGCACCTGACATCTGGAGCAAGAAAAACGAAAGAAAATGGCGTCGACTGCATGTTTTATACCCCTGACGACCTGACGTCATGGAATAGGAGACGGCAACCGACGCAGGACCCAAGACTTTGGAATTCAGGCCGACTGAGGGCAACCTGCCAGCAGATTACCCAAATGTAATGACTGCAATAGTGAATACACTTGAACATCTACATTTATGGTAAGTGTACACAACTGTACTTTGTTGTTTCTGAGCAGTTCTCTTTTTGATATTCTGCTTGTGTGATATCATTACTGTGTGTGTGTGATTTAGCCTACCTTTTTAAGGCTTACCTGCTATTTTCTATTCTGTGAAAATTTACTGTTGTAGTTAGTGTGGTAGCAGTAAATATTTCTAACTGTACTGTGGCTGACCAAGATAAGCACCCCAAGTTTGGGTTCAAAAAGTGCCCTAAGTGTGGTCAGAAAATATCAGTTACAGACAGCCACGTTAACTGTGTTTATTGTCTAGGGGCTCTGCATTTGCAAGACAATTGTGTCATTTGTCATTCCTTCTCTTCTAGGGTCCTGCAGGAAAGGAAAAGGAAACTAATTGATAGAGGCTTGTTGAAGTCTTCATTTCAGGAAGCTTTGAGTCACCAGGATGGCTCCAGTAGGTCTTCAAAGTCTTCCAAGACATCGGACTCAAAAAAAAAAAAAAAAAAAAAAAAAAAGTCAAAGAAGTCATCATCTTCGGCTCCACTGCCCTCAGAGCTGACGGTCTTTTCCTTTCGGATCCGGTCTTCGAAATGCCAGAGAGTCCTATTCTTCAATCGGTACCACCTTCGGTACGGTCGTCTCGATCATCTATCAGTCTGTCGGATCTGGACGTGGATTGTATGGTACAGAAGCTGTTGTTGGCACCGGCATTAGCCAAAATGTTATTGGCTTCGACCCAAATGGCTTCAGAGCCGAAGACCATTGCACCCACTGTTACTATTCCTCCTCCGAGCCATACTGGTCCTTCGGAGCCGGAGGAGGCAGACCTGATGTTACTGGAACCCTCTGAGCCAATGCCTGCTCCAGTGTCTTCGGCTCCGTGTACTCTGATGTTCCCGGTGCCTATCGAAGACTCTAGGAGCCAACACACTCTGGTAGGGTCCAGGGAAGACAGTCTGATCGAATTGTCGGTTCCGACCTTGCCTCTCAGGGCCTCGGTTCAGATGAGCTCAGCTCTTACCTCGGGATTGGAGCCTACTGTTCTGGCGCCAGGGGTGTCAAAAGTTTCCTCGGATCAGTCTGCTCCTTCGCATCAGAGCAGGGGTTCTTTCGATGCCTTGAGGAGAGTCATGTCTCCTAGGACATCCTGTACCTTGGGTGTGCCCTTCTCTTCCCCAAAAGTGCCCATGTCTGCTTTTGCATCACATGTCTTCAGTAAGCATAGAGACCCAGAGCCTCAGGAAGCCCCAGTGGATGGCCCCTGCTCTTCAGAGACCTCACCAGAGGCTCCCACTGATGAGGTTCCCAGGAAGAGATTGTGCAAGAGGAAGCACCTCGACTCCCCACGAGTCTCTCACATCGGATACTGACTTAAATTAGTCAGAAACATTCCCACGGACCCCCTCTGAGGATATCTAATTCGCTGAGATACTTGAGACTCTTAGACAGAGGGGTGACTGGCAGTCCAAAAGCCCTACTGAGGATGAGTCTGTTCTCCTGAAAGCTTTTGGTTCTCAGCCGTCCACCTCTTGGGTGACTCTGCCCTTCGATGAGCTGATGCAGCTGGTCTCAAGAAGGGCGTGGGAGTCTCCGGATACTATGGAGCCTGTCCCTTGGAGGCCTAATTAATTTATTTCTGCCCCACTGTACAAAACATTAACTAACGGTGTTTTGGTTGATGCCATGGTGGTGGCGGCGGCCACCAAGAAGGAAATGTCTGAGATTTCCTCATCTATCCATCCACCTAACAGAAACTCCAGGATTATGGATAGATATGGGAAGCACATGTTCAGTTCTGCGACATTTGCTGTCCGTTCGCTGAACTACCTAACCCATTTCACTAGATTACAAAGAGATCTCCTTAAGGAGTTGGGAGATGCTCTTCAGGGTACAGTGACTGCAGGCACAACATCTGACAAAGTTGCTGCCCAGCTTGCTACCCTAAATTCTATTGTCAATTCATCCACAAGTCTCATCCTATGCAGCTGATGGAATGAGTAGGGCAGCGGGTAGAGGAATCGCTCTTAGGAGATATTCCTGGATGCACTTGTGTTCCTTCACAGAGCCCTTTAAGTCATCCTTCGTGGACACTCCCTTTGACGGCTCGTCCCTTTTCGGGCCTAAAGTGAAGTAAACCTTAACCGGGTGTGAACAGGACAGAAAGACTCTGTCTGCCATCGGGGTCCATTTTTCCACCCCTACCCGACCCAATCCCAAAGGTCTTCGGGGAGGAAAAATGTGGTTCCGAAAAGCCCAAGGAGCATTTCAGGACACACGTGGTGAACCCCCCTCCAGGGGCAGAGGAGGGAGTAATAATGGCAGATGCCGCACTCGCAGCAGAGGGGTCCGCAACCGCAGGGTGACAGAGATCACTTCTCTGGGAAGCCGTACCAGCTCCCCTGAGAGGAGGCCAGACTGTCCTGCTCTGGAGGTAGTCGGGGGTCGCTTGTCTTTGTACTCAGATGCCTGGCTCAAAATAACAAAAGACAGCTGGGTACAAAGTATCATTTCCAGAGGGTATTTCATTCCATTCGCCACCCACCCCCCCCCAATCGTAAGAAAAATCACGGACGTTCCACCCAGTTACAGAGAACAGGCAACTATAGAGGTCCAAACGTTGCTAGCAAAAAGAGTCATCCAACCAGTCCCAGCAGACCAAACAGGATCTGGAACTTTCTCAAGATTCTTTTTGGTTCCAAAGAAGATGGGGGACTGGAGACCCATATTGGACCTCAGCAGAGTGAACCAATACGTAAAGAAAGAGAAGTTTTGGATGGTCATGCTTCAGTCAATACTTCCCTTTTTAGGGAAAGACAATTGGATGTGCTCAATGGATCTCAAGGATGCGTACTACCACATAATGGCCAGACCATCCAGGGATCATTTGCGCTTCCGGCTCCGAGCCAGTCACTACCAGTTTCGAGCCCTGCCCTTTGGTCTCACTACAGCCCCCAGTGTGTTCACCAACTGCATGGCAGTGGTCACTGCTCACCTGAGGCGTCTAGGATTCCAGGTGTTTCCGTACCTAGACGATTGGCTCCTTACCGCCACCACCAGGCATCAACTCATTCAGGCCAGGGAGTCCACTTTGTTACTCTGCAATCATCTGAGCATTACAGTCAACTCAGAAAAATCTGCCTTGTCGCCATCACAGCATATTGTTTTTATCGAGGCAGAATTGGACACAAACACCACCACTCTAAGACTTCCATTGGAAAGAGTCTTTTTTCATTCGTCAACATGTCAGCATCCTGTTATCGAAAGGCAAAGCACCAACATTAGAAGTTCTGAAAGTATTAGCATGATGGCAGCAGCAATTCTAGCCTTACCACTAGCTCGGATGCACATGCGCGTTCTTCAGTGGCTGTTGTTCAGCCTATGGTCTTACCAAGAGCGACCCATGAATCACACTATAATCACAAATTCTTGCAAGAAGGACATTCAGTGGTGGCTGACCTCACTTCATGTCATGATAGGACGCCCATTTATGCTACCCCCTCCAGCAGCCACCGTCACCATGGACGCTTCCCTGATAGGGTGGGGTGGGGCATTTTCAGGGAAAGACTGCCCAAGGCACATGGACTGACCAAGAGACACATCTGCATATCAATGTCCTAGAGATGAGAGCAGTACTTTTAGCATTGCAGTACTTTCAGGACTCTCTTCCTCTGGGTACGATTGTGATTCAGACAGACAACATGTCGGTGGTCTGGTATTTGAACAAACAAGGAGGAACCAGGTCTTACCCCCTTTGTCGAGAGGCTCTCAGAGTTTGGCAGTGGGCTGTCTCCACCCAGCACTTTCCGTTGGCAATGCACATCCCGGGGAGATCCAACATGATAGACAAACTGAGCAGGGCAATCTTGTTGCCACACGAGTGGTCCCTCAAGAAAAGTTGTGAACAGAATATTCCACAGGTGGGACCAGCCTTGCTGAGACCTTTTCACCAGTCACATAAACCTGAAATGCAGAAGCTACTTTGCCCTGATTTCCCCCTTCGGGGGAAGCCTCAAGGGACGCACTCGCACACAATTGGCCTTCGGGTCTGCTCTATGCATTCCCACCAATCCCATTGATACCCAAAGTTCTACAGAAAGCAAAATCCCTGGGAAGGACCATCATTCTTATAAGCCCCTCACTGGCTTCGTCAGATTTGGTTCCCCTTCCTTCGACTTCATCTTGTGGAGGATCCTGGACCCAGTTCCAGACCTTCTGACACATCCGTCAGGGGATCATAATCCTTCTTTGCAGTCCCGAAAGCTGACAACTTGGCTACTCCAGTTCCCATCCTAGCCAAGTTCCATAACCTTTCCAATGAGACAAAACAGATTATTTTGTCCTCTCATAAATCTTCTACCAGAAAGCTATATCTGAGCAAATGGAAGAAATTCTCTATATGGGCCTCTAAAAATAATATTGATCCTTACCAAGCTCCTATGGCTTCCATACTAGAATTCTTGACTATGATTTTTAGTAAAGGAGCTGCAGCAGCAACAGTTCGGGTTCATTTGGCTGCTATCTCTAATTTTCATGTTGGATTTGAAGGTTTGAATATCCTGTCTCACAAGTTATCCAGAGCATTTTTCAAAGGGATGTTTCATATTAGACCACCTGTGAAATCTCCCTATTCTCCATGGAATCTAAATTTTATGCTCTCGCATGTAATTCTTCCTCCATTTGAACCAGCTTCATCTTGTGATCTCATATTTTGTCTTGGAAGACCATCTTTCTGGTAGCTATCAGTTTTGCCCGCAGAGTGTCAGAGCTTCAGGCTTTATCCATCAAGCCTCCCTATTTGATATTTCATGCTGACAGAGTTTCACCTAGAACAAATCCCTCATTCTTACCCAAAGTTTGCACTGAAACCAGTCTGAACCAAGTTATTGATTTGCCAGTTTTCTCCCCTAATCATTCTAACAGTTTAGAGTATATGCTGCACAAATGATGTTCATAGGCAGCTAAGATTTTATTTGGATAGAACAAAAGATTTCAGGAAATCAGACTAGCTTTTTGTTTCATTCTTAGACTCCAGAAAAGGGAAACCAGTCGCTAAAACAACATTGTCTAAATGGCTATATGATTATCACCTTTGCCTATTCAGCTGCCAGTGTGCCTTTACAACACAAGATTAAAGGTCACTCAACCAGAGCAGTTTCTACATCATCTGCTTTTTCTGCCATACTTCCCATTGATAACATTTGTGCAGCAGCCATTTGGTCAAAACCTCATACCTTTATCACTCATTACAAAGTTGACAGGGCCTCCTTTGGATCCATGGTCCTGAGAAATATACTCCCATAAGCCACCCGAGATTGATGGTGTATGGGATGCTACCCTTCAGTAAAGAATGAACGGCGAGATTGAACAACTTCACATAAAGAAGTTATGTACTTGCCATAACGTTCCATGTGAGTTGTTCATCTCGCCTTCATTATTACATCCCTCCCTCCCTCCTGGGCTGATAGATGACCGAGATGTTGTTGTATCCATCCTGGTTACTCAGACCTTATCTTCCTTTTCTCTAGGAATGTAACAATCTCATATGGTATTAGTATATGCAGCAAACAAGATCTGAGGTAATTCACAGGTGCATCATGGGATAGGGGCTTGGCCTCGAGCTATTTGAAGACCTCGAGCTTTGCAACTGGCCGTATCGGCTCCGAACCCATCAGTAAAGAATAAAGGTGAGATGAACAACTCACATGGAACGTTAATGGTAAGTACATAACTTCTTTTTTCTGCTTGTGCTATGTTTAGGAGTCTTATCTGTGTAGCTCTGAAATACCCTTTCAAATTGTTAATCCCAATCCACCCTGTTCTACTTGCAAGATCAGCTTGTCTCACTTGACTCTTGCCATCTTCCCCTCCCAGATAAAGTCCTTCAGCTCTTTATTAATTGCTACCTACAGCTTCTTTTCTGGTTGATAAAAATATGCCTGACCTGTGTATAAAACTAAAGGGACTAAAAACATTTTAACTGCTTGTATCTTACTGTCCATATCCATATAACAAAGATTCTATTTCTCAGTTTTTGTATCATCGTTTGTTTAGTCTCTTTGTACATATCCTTAGCTGCCTCACTAGAATAATTTTTAATCCATACTCTTAAATATTTCATTTTATCATGTCCCCATAAATATGGGTACTCCTGAACAAGTTCATGTGTGGGTACATAATTTACTGTTATTGCCTTTGTTTTAGCTTCATTAATTTTGTATCCCGAAAATTCTGAAACTTGTCTCAAAATGTTCCACAACATTGTAATGTCTTTTTCTGGTTTTGTCAGGTACAAAATAATGTCATCTTCAAGTAAAGACAGCTTTTCTTGACTACCATACCAATTATATCCTTGAATTTCTGAGTCCCTTATTTTCTTTCACAAAAAAACAGATCACCTGTAGTTAAGTTCTATCAAACGTTGTAGTCGTAACTCAGCAAAAAAAAAAAAACGAATGAGTAGAAAACACTCACTTTATTAACAAAGATAATATAGCCCTTTTTCAGTATTCAACATTACATTAAAAACCACCATTTTTATATAAAATATCACATGACACAGCCACCAATAAAATTACAAAACTAATTAACATTAAAATATTAAAATTCAAGTCTATATACATTACTATTTAACTCCATTAAACATTGTGATGTTCATCATAAACTTATAAATCATCATTTATGCTGTTTGTCTAGCTGTTAAAACAGGTTTAACAGTTATCATATTGTTTAGTCCAGGTGCCTTATTTTCTTTGCCAGTGGTTCTAAATATAATGCAAATAATAAAGGCGAAAGAGGACAACCCTACCTGGTTCCTCTGCTCAAGCAGAAATTATCAGAGAGGACCCTACTCACTTTAATTTTTGCCTCTGATCCCTCGTATTATCCTAATCAACCTTAAATTTTTTTCAGGATATGCAAATGCTTCCATTGCCCTGCTCATTAAGTCCCAGCTTACTCTGTCAAATGCTTTTTCTGTATCAAGACACACCAATAACATTGGTATTTTCTTACATTTTGCTTCCTTCTGGGTCATCGGTGTTCTGTTAATGTCAAAGAGCCCCCCCCACAAAACCCCATTGATCCATATCTATCAGTTTTGGCATTACTTTTGTCATTCTTTTAGCCATTATAGACATGAACACCTCATAATCATGGTTTAGTATTGAAATGGACCTCTAAGCTTTCCAAAGACTTTTGTATTACTGCAGAAGAGAAAGTTGCTAGTGTCTGTGTGTTTGTATGATACTTATATATATATATATCTGTGTGTGCTCACTCAAATGTACATATTTATTTAAATGTAAATGTGCTGAAAAATAGACTTATCACTACATTTACTTCTACACATTGACATTTCCCTTAATTAAACAGTAAAAAATCTTCGCACTCCATCTGTTGAAATTTCAGGGAGAGCAAATGCTCTCCTTTTCTGACAGCATTTTTTAAAATTTACCCAACAGTATCAGCAGACAAATTTTGACTAGGAATACTATTAGGGAAAAAGTTTTCCTATTGGTAGTGTGTAGGGTTGTGGGGTTAGGGGCAGGGTTAAGGTCAGCACACAAGTAAAGATTGGCACCCTTTCCTTAAGAGTAGCACTAGATCAGTCCCACTTCCAATACATAACACACAAGCACTACACTAAAACTGTTCCTTGGCGTAGATTTTGCTCTAATGCTAACCTGCAAACACTTGCTCATGCACACTCCCACCCCCAGATGCTGACTTTCAGAATATCCAAAGCATTTGGCATTAACACACTTACCGTAATTCAAAACACATACCCTACACACATCTAACCTTTGAAATTCTGATGTTTAATAAATTCAGTACTGTATAGAGTGAAACTAGTGTTGGCAAAAAAGTAATGCACATGCCCTCCAATGTGTTCAAGAATCAGGATTATATTTGAAGAAGGTTAATAACTGACCGCTTCTGATTGTAAGGGGATGTATAGTCCCTCAGCTTGGAACAGGCAGGTATATCTGTCATTTTTCCCCCATTATTGATACTCATTTTTAGTATAAGATTCTCTGATCTTGTGTTAATTCCACCAGTAGTGTGTTAAGGTATACAATTTCATATAGAACTGGAATCCACCATTGCATTTTTAGACCAGGCAGGGCTTACCTGTAAGTAACCTGTAAAGAACAGAATATGATAGATGTTCATCATCCTATGCTGCTGCAGTCATCACACTTGGGTTATCCTGCCGTCAGGCGGTCCCACAGTCGGCCTGAATTCCAAAGCCTTGGTTCGGCGTCAGTTGTTGTTGCTTCTTCCCTGACGTCAGAGCGGCAGGGGTATAAAAGAGGCAGCCGATGCCATTTTCTCCAGTCTTTCTTGCCGCGCGGTGCCCGAAGCAGAAGCAGTTCGCAAGTGCCGGTCGGCCAGCTCCTGAGATTTTCGAACAGAATTTCAGCCGAAGTCTTCCATAAAGCTAAGTACCCCATTGGGGAAACTTTTCTTGCCTCAGACCGATGTCAGACAAAGTTAATAATTGTATTTCTTGTGGGAAGCAAATACCTCATAAGGATTTTCATTCTTATTGTATTCCTTGCCTAGGCCCCGACCACTACGTTTCTGGTTGTCGGTTTTGCACTAGGTTCAATAAACGCACTATTAAGCATCGGGCTGATACCGCCCGACATTATTTTGGCAGAAAATTCAACTACATTATGTCGTTGGAACCTCCGACTACCACTATTTTTAAAAAACGCAAGGACAAGGACCGGCAGCCTAAGCCTAGACCAGATACCGAGGTCTCGGTTAGGCCTGCCACCAGATCTTCAGTATTCAGTGAGGCGCCTACGCAGCCCCTGACTACCGCAGATTTAGAAAATACGACTACCTCTCAATCAGAATCTACTGGGCCACTGGAGCCGGTTCCTCCTCAACTCGCTGACGCCAGCCCTGGCGGTGATCCGGAGACTATGAACAGGCCTTCGGTTTCAGAAGGCGTCTTTAAACTGACGACTCTTTCCGTTAAGTCATATGCTAAGCTTCCAAAGGTTAAGAAACCGGGTCCACAGACTCCCATGCAGGCCCCTATGCCTAAAAACAGATGCTCAAAATGGCGGAGGACCTGATTACCCTTATCAGAGGTTCCCAGCCCCCTCCTGACAAAAGGCCTAGACTGGAGGAAGATTTACCTCCTCCTGATCAGGAATCCATTTCCTCATCAGACTCTGAGGAACAGGATTACCACTTTCCTCTCTATGAAGACTCAGATGCTGAGGAGTCTGTTCCCTCTGTTTCCCCCCTCTGAAGACTTCTCTTTTGGGGAAACCCTGCACACCATGAGAGAGCATTTCCACTGGGAAGGACAAGATTACTCTGAGTCCAAGAAAAGACTCCGTGAGTTTCTTCTTTTGCCTCAGCATAGACCCCTAGCCATTCCTCCTGTTTTGGACATTCTGGATGATGTCTACACTGAATCCAGTCTAAATCCAGATTCCTTACCTCCAGCACCACCTAAACCAGACAGATACTATCGAGTCCCTGACTCTCACAAGTTTTTATATAAAAGCCCTGCTGCAGACCCAGAAACCATTTCCCAGGGTCCCAAAGGGGTTAAGGCCTCTACTGCTAAGAATCCACTACCTGCGGAAAGAGATTCCAGGACATTAGAAAGATGGGGGGAAAAAGTGTATACCTCTGCCACTTTGGCCATGAGGGCATTAAACTGCCAATTCCACATGATTAAATACCAGCAGTACTTGCTTACTCAGTTAAAACAGAAAATGATCCCTCAAACAGATCAACTAGATTTCAAAGGGTTGCAAGATTTGTTGCATGCAGCAGAAAAAGTGGGAAAACATACCTTGCAGTTTGGTTTTGATTCTTTGGAGGCCTCATGTAGAGCAGCAGTCACAGGGTCTGTAATACGTAGACATGCTTGGCTAAAAGAGCAGACCTTACCAGAACATGTCAAAGCAAAGTTACTGGATGCTCCACTGCAAAAGGATGCGTTATTTGGTGTCAAAGCAGAGGAAGTCTTAAAGAAGATGGAAGAAAAGGCAAAAACCAATGCAAACAGTTAAAGATTTTTTACAGGTACAACCTCCTCGCTTCAGCAGAAACTGGCCATAAAAAAACTGGTCCTTTCCTGCTTCAGACAGACCCCAAAGGGGCAGGTACAGATGCCCTAGGGGCAGAGGCCAGGCACAGGGTACCTTCAGGCCTAGACAATGGCAAACAACAACTCAAAGAGGGGGAGACGACAGATCTCAACCCTTCAGAAAACAAACTCAATGACTTTCCTCTTCGCCTGCCAAGCAAAATTGCCCAGGCAGCAGCTCTAGGAGGAAAACTGGCTCTTTTCACACACAATTGGCACATCATAACAAAGGACAAATAGGTTCTGGATATTATTACCCGAGGCTACAGATTTCATTTTCACACTTTACCACGGATGAGAGGCATGCCAAATCTGCCAACAAACCAATGGGCAGAGGCACAAAAGCAAATTTCAGCTCTCATGAACATGAAAGCAATTCAAAAGGTACCTGCAAAAGAGCAAGGTCAAGGATTTTACTCAAGACTGTTTCTAGTACCAAGAAAGGACAAAGCCTGGAGACCCATCTTAGACCTTTCAATTCTAAACACTTACCTGGACATTCCCAAATTCAAAATGCTCACACTACAGCAGCTTCTTCCCATGCTGGGCAAGGAGTCTTGGCTGGGAACGTTGGACCTCCACGAGGCATACCTGCATGTCCCTATCAGACAAGATTGCAGAAGATACCTCAGATTTTTGGCAGGCACAACGCATTATCAATTCTCTGCATTGCCCTTTGGCTTATCTACTGCACCCAGAGTATTCACGAAATGCCTGGCATCAGTAATTGCATACTGCAGACAGCGAGGAATACAAATTTATCCATATCTGGACGACTGCCTGATCCAAGCGGACAGCAAAGACATTCTATTACAGCATCTGGCATTTGTAACAAAGTTGCTAAGTTGCCTAGGGTACACAGTAAACAAAAAGAAGTCAAAACTAATACCCTCACAAGAAATAATTTTCCTGGGTGCCAGCTTGAATACAACGGCCCAGATGGCTTACCTCACGCCAGACAAGCAAAAACAACTGGCTCAGTACTTCAAAAAGATGGCAACTTCTACCCAGCTCATTGCAAGGAAATTCCTGCAGGCATTGGGGTACATGGCATCCTGCATTCAACTAATTGCATATGCAAGGCTACATATGAGAAAACTACAATGGTACCTAAAAAGTGTATGGTCCCAACACAGACACAGCCTCGAAGCAACTATAACTCTCATTCCCTGCCTTCAAAAAGAGTTTCTATGGTGGGCTCAAGCATGCCAAGCAAACAAGGGCCTTCCTTTTGTCTCACCCCCACCAAACCAAACCTTGACAACAGATTCATCAGACTACGCCTGGGGTGCACACATGGCAGGACAATGCATACAGGGCAAATGGTCTGCAAACCAAAGGCAATTACACATCATTCAAAAGGAGATGCTAGCTGTAAAAAATGCACTAATAGCCTTCAAGGACCTTTTGCATCCAGGACAACTTCTAATAAGGACGGACAACACCACAGTTACGTGGTACATAAACAAACAAGGAGGGACGTACTCCTACCCACTATGCAGACAGGCAGTGGACTTGTGGAACACAGCATTAACTTACCAAGTACAACTGCAAGCACAATTCCTGCCAGGAAAAGAAAACATTTTGGCAGACAAATTAAGCAGAAATTTGACAGACCCTCACGAGTGGAGACTACACCCACAAGTATTCTCAGTGATAACTCAAAGGTGGGGAACACCAGACATAGATCTGTTTGCCTCAACCAACAACTGCCAGCTACAAAAATTTTGCACAAGGACTTACCATCACCTGGCCTGGAAAGTGGATGCCCTATCATTCAGTTGGACAGCATTGTCAGTCTACGCCTTCCCACCTCTGCCTCTACTCACCCAGGTATTACTGAAAACCAGATCAGAGAGACCACAGATGATCCTCATTGCCCCAGACTGGCCACGTCAACACTTGTACCCACTACTACGAAACTTGACTCACAGCCCTCCATGGATCTTACCTCAATTCCCTCTGCTGTTAACCCAACAAAACTCTCAGATCCTTCACAGTCAGCTAAGGACCGTAAATCTAGCTGCATGGAAAATACCTTAAATTATCAAACAACACTTCTCTCAAAGGACGTCCAGAATGTCATTTTGGAGGCCAGGATGCCCAGCACCAGAAAAACTTACTCAGACAAATGGAAAAGATTTTGTGTATGGAGCCAGGCCAGAAGCCTAAATCCTGGCATCCCAAATATTCCACACATACTCCAATATCTAACTGAGATGCTACTTAAGGCCTTTCTTTCTCATCCATAAAGATTCATGCTTCAGCCATTTCAGCTCAATATGATACTGTTCCTCCCATGTTCTCTCCTCCTTTGCTAAGGCAGTTTCTCAGAGGGGCAAAAAATATAAGACCCCCCAGAAAATCACCTACTCCAACTTGGGATCTAAATTTTGTTCTGGAAAAGTTAACACTTCCTCCTTTCGAGCCAGCCTTTTCAGCAGAGCTTCAATACTTGTCATGGAAGACAGCCCTGCTGCTGGCTATCACCTCAGCATGCAGAGTCTCAGAACTACAGGCACTTATGGCAGTGGAACCTTTCCTCATTTTCCATCAGGACAGAGTATCTTTACGCACCAACCCTTCTTTCATGCCCAAGGTAGTATCCAGTGTGGCTCTCAATCAGACCATACACTTGCCCACCTTTTATCCAAACCCACAGAATAAAGGAGAAAGACTCCTTCACTCTTTGAACATTCGCAGACAGTTATGTTACTATTTGGACAGGACAAAGGCCTTCAGAAAATCTGACCAACTCCTTGTATCCTATGCACCAGGCTCAGAAGGAAAGGCTATTTCAAAACAGACCATCTCCAAATGGATAACACATTGCATCCGCTTTTGCTACTCACACCACGGGAAAGCAGTGCTTGCTAGTATTAGGTCTCACTCCACCAGGGCTACAGCAACCTCAGCAGCCTTCCTCCGAGGAGTCCCAACAAAGGACATTCTAGAGGCAGCTACCTGGAGTTCAGTGCACACCTTCACCAAGCATTACCACCTTCCTCTGTACTCAAAAACCAGAGCTGGGTTTGCCACTGCAGTTCTGCAGGGCATCTTAGCTGCATCTAACCCAGTTTAGCTCCTACCACCCAACCATAGCTTTGGGACTCTACCCAAGTGTGATGACTGCAGCAGCATAGCACGATGAACATAGTACAGTTTTGTACCTACCATAAATGTAGATGTTCGAGTGGTTATGCTGCTGCAATCCAGGTTACCCTCCCTCCATCCCCTCTACCTAACAAGGCTTTTCTTACACCTCCATGTACTCCAACCTTTGGGATGGGATGCATGTCTATATGGTGTATTTGCTTACAACTAGTACCACTGTTTTGCACTAAAGTATGTTTTGCAAGCTTCTTATTTTGCCTTCTTAGTTGGGGCACCTGACATCTGGGGCAAGAAAAACTGAAGAAAATGGCGTCGGCTGCCTCTTTTATACCCCTGCCACTCTGACGTCAGGGAAGAAGCGATGACAACTGACGCCGGACCAAGGCTTTGGAATTCAGGCCGACTGCGGGACCGCCTGATGGCAGGATAACCCAAGTGTGATGACTGCAGCAGCATAACCACTCGAACATCTGCATTTATGGTAGGTACAAAACTGTACTTTCTTGAAACCTTTCTAAATAGGCCAGATTTTCCAGTGTGGTGATTTTTGAAGAAAGGAGATAAGCTTTACAGTGCAATTTCAAACAGCCTATTAAAAGGTTGCAAAGTACAGCATTATGTTCTGAAGTTTCTCCCCTTAGAAGCCTTGTTCTGTTCCTTACAGGAGTAGATATTTTGTGTAATTTTGGATAAGCTCCATTATAAATCACTCCTTGACTTTACATAGAATGCTGATGATTCTGATGTCTAAATTTATTAGGCATTATTTTGACACCCCCCTCCCTCTATTTTTTGAATTGCCACCACTACTGTATTCAGAGTCAAAGACTTGTTCACATGCTAACATTGCCTTAAAAAATGATAAGGGTTTAATTAGGTTTTCCATGATTCTGTGCAGGAAGGCACTAGGTATGTTGTCAGGCCCCGCGGAATTTTAGTTTTAAATATTTCTGCAGAAATATTATTCCTGATTGTCCTGCAACATACTTGTTAAAACTTTACTTGCTTATATGTGTTTCTGAGAATTGTATCCGCATATTTCTTGAAGTATAATATTCTACATTTCCTTGTACAGAGGAACAATGTATGTAATCATGTTATCTATATTTGTTTATTAGCATTAAGATAAAATTTGTAAAACTACTTAACGTTGGAAAAATAAATTGTTGGCATACTGACAAATGCAACTTTTCTCCCAGGGCCTCTGTTGTAAAAGGGGTCTTGTTAGGTCAACAAATGTAAGTAAATAAGCAAAATAAGTTACATGTTCTATTTTCTTAGTAATTAAAGAATGCCCTGTTGCCTATAGCCTTGAGGCAGGTCTATATTAGCAGAATGAAAGGTGAATTACACAAATGCGTTTTGAGCAACACAAATTCATCGAATCACATTTAAGAGATTCGATGAATTTGTCTTAGGGCAAGGAGATGGTTGGCCACTTCCTGGAGTTGCCCTTTCCTTCCGTATAGTGCGATCTCGGAGTTGGTATATTTAGTTAGGGGGGTGTGGGGGTCGGAGCCCCCCACATTGGGGGGGGGGGTGAAGCCCTCCATCTATTTATGATGTTAAATAATTTGTTTTTTGCGAACGGCCATGTAAGTTTTTTCCCCTAGGGAAAAATTTGCTTATGTGGCCATTAGCTCTTGCATTTTCGTGCATTATGTGTTGACCTTTTTGTAGTCGTGCATATGCACTTTCGTTGTGATAATATAGACCTCCTTCAGGCCAGCCTGAGTTTGTAGCTAGACCTGGAAGTTTTAGAAAATAAACAAAATTGTTTTTATGTTTTAATCTTATTTTTATGACTAAGATGATTTTTTGAAAAGTCGCAGTAATTTTTCTGTTGTACATCTTACTGTTCATGTGATTGTACTAGATTTTTTAATTCATGTATATTTGTGACTTAACCAGTATGTGCTCAGGAATGTAGAAATATAACACCCTGGAACTCCTTGATAGTCTCTAGATGTTTTATCAGCTGTAGAGCACAGTGGCCCTTCGGCATATTGAGTGGGTTAAATAAAATATCCGCGTCTGATACTTTGGATTTATTAGCTTTTGGTAATTAAATGCCTGTCTCTTTTTTTCTTCTTTGCATACTGATGCGTTTGATGTCTACTGAATTGACTCTCGCCCATTTGAACATTGTTGGCTGTTGTAAGGTAAGGAGCCTTATTGTATTCTGTAGAATTAGTTGCTAATAATAATACAGAGTCTGTTTTAGCAGGAGACACTGCAGACTCAGTTGTATCAAGTTCATCTTGTTTAAGCAGCCAGACAGAAAAGCTTGAGTCACATAGCAGGTTTGCTGCTGAAAATAGCAGCATGACTTCCATGTGCACTACAAATGAGATTGTCTTATATGAGGATCAAAAAATGACAGACAGCTGCCTGGAAGTGTCACTGACTGACCTGATTAGTCGACCTCCTCTTTCTCAGGCTTGTGATTCTTTCGGAGAACAAACAGTAAACATGTTGCCTGCAGCTAGTAACTTAGCACAGCTGGTTTCAGAGAGTGGTGGGAGTAGCTTTGAAAGTTTCCTATCAGATACACCCACTGAAAGTCTTTCTGAGAAACATTCTTGCAGTGAGGATGTAGCCACTTGCTGTACTTCAAGTACTTCTGATCACTTGTCTTTATCAGCATGCCAGCAAACGAACAGTAACTGTTCAGCTTTCAAGCCACTTGGCTTGTCGGAGTTTAAAAGTATATTGACCTCAGGTAATTTTTCTAAGAGTGTACCTTCAGTTTGGTGTTCTGATCTTGAAGATAATAGTATTCTAAACAGCAGCTCACATACAGTACAACCAGAGGCTGTGTCTTTGGCAGAACTTATTCAAGAAAATAAGGAAGATTGTCTGTGCCAGCAGGACAGTTCACAGCCAGAAGCTGTGTCATTGGCAGAACTTGTTCAAGAAAGTAAAGACTGTCATTGTCAGCAACATGGTCATCATTTTCAAAATCCAGAATTTTTAACTCTGGGTGGTGCTACAGTAGACTTGGGGTCTTTATCATTGTCAGAACTAACCAGTACACAGCAAGTACAAGTAGAACAGCAGTTGGGGTCATTGTCATCTTTAGTCTCATTGGAGACATTTGCTGTCAGTAAACTAGAAAACTTATCACTTTCTGATCTTATTGCAGGAAGTGTTGAAGTAGGACATGAATCTGAAGTTAATAAGGATCCCATTTTGCATGAAGATAAATTACCATTAGAAACTGTGGAAGATGTTAAATCAAATGACCTCATGAGAAGTCATGAGCCATTAGCTGACTTAGCAAACCTTTTGTCCCACTCAGTGAATGATGATGCTGCCAGTCAGTCAAATAACCAGTGGTCTCCTAAAGAATACAAAGCTGGTAATAAAGTTTGTATTTCAAAGAAACGTACTAGGACTGTTTCATGGACAAAGAGCCTTACTGCCAAACCATCTTCCTTTGCTCTGACACTCTGTTTTCAGTATCCACGAGAAAGAGCCAAGAAACACTTTTTTACCATCTATAAAGCATTCCGATACAGTCGTCAAGTGCCAGAGGTGAAGAAGGAAGAAAAGAGCCCTTTCTTTAAGATAGCAGCATTTGATTTTAATACACCTTCTCCAGATGACATTGTTCAAGTTAGACAAAAAAAGGCATTCATAAGAGATTAGGCCTTGAAAGAGTAGCACTGGTCAGCCAGTTTTACATTTGTGAACAAGTTATAATCTTTTGGGACCATTCTGAGCAGAGAACACAGACAAATTCTTTCCTGCCATAATTTAAATTTTAGTGTTGTGAAAAAATGCTGTTTTAGCATTTTAAAGATTGAAAAATAGATTTTATATTTTTATATATTCAAACATTACTGATTGGAGGTTTACATTTCACATTTGAATTTAAATTTTTGTAATGGTGGTGTGCTATTCACTGCACTTTTAAATATATATTTTTATTTCTTCAGGAAAATGTAGCTCTAATTTTTATTGATTAATCTTGTTAATGAATTTAGCTAAACAAGTGAAATATTTGTACATTAAAATTCTGGTTAATCCCAAATTTCATTGGGCAGTAACAGTTTGTTAGGCTCACAAATGATCAAACAACTAAAGTTTCCTCCGTAGGCTAAAAATAGTGTGAGAAGTCCAAAAAATGTAGAATTGTTGTGAATCATTTGTTAGCTTAATAAAGTTGTCATTGCTTTAATGCAAATCAGTCATTTTAATTGTTGCTTGCAAGTGGTTCTGAATACATTTCTTCTGAAAATGTGAATATGGAGATAAAGACATTTAAATTACAGTAACAAAAATTGCAGTCTTCCTTTGAAAACAGCACACATCATCAACATGTTTATTGTATCAAAGTTTTTTTTTTTTTTTTATCAACATTACATTCACACATTGCATAATAACATGAGTACACAAACTAGAGAAGTTTGTTAATGCATTTTTTGCTCAAATATTATGGTATACTGATCATTCCAGGGTGTGGAGTCATACGTAACTCAGTATATTTTATGTACTGTTCTGCAAAATATTCTTGTCTTTACTTTTCCTTGAAAGAAGGGCGTGTCTGTTTTGCTACTGTATATGGAAAGAAGGAATATTAGGCTGATGTTTTTAGGCATTTATTGATGAAATTGCACAGCATTAAAACTCATTGATTTGTTATGCATTAGATTTTGTGGCCATTGTCATCACTTGCACTGTTTCTAGCAGTGTATTCATGTGTATTTAAATGCATGTTAAATTGTTAAAATATTTGTGTATAATTTGTAAGTACTCTAGACCTTTTCAAAAATAGGACCAGAATAAGGGTTTGTTTGGAAATCAGACACACGTGTTACATTTCAGGTTCTTGTACACATCTAAGAATGAGTTTCAGCTCTGTTTCCTTCTCAGATATTTCACTTCTGACATCTCATCAGTGCTAGCTGTACACAAATGTAGTTAACACTGTATGAATTAAGCTCTTCCTGCAACAATACACATAGTCAAACTGCCATTTACTTATATTTTCCCATTGCCCATCACTGTTAAATTTGTTTCAGCAGTCATAGTGTATATGTCATACATGAGCCTCTACAATAATGCCACAGTGTTCGTGTAATACTGTGAGATTTGAGTTAAAACTTCTGCAGTTGACTAAAGAATACTTTATGTAGCACAAACATTGGTGACTCTAACAGATATTTTTGTTGATTATAAACATTTTTGATTTAAGAAATCTGTGATATCCTAATGGGTCTACATTGTTTTGTTGAATCTCATTTCACTGGATTTCATTTCACCCCAACCACTTCACTGAAAACACATTTCACTGAACCTCATTTTACTGAACTGCAGTTAGTATATATGTCACTGTGTAGAGTACAGTAAGGCAAGTAAAAGAGATATGCCCTTTTCCCCACTGTAGTACGATCCTGGAGTTGGTATATAGTTGGGGGGGGGGGCATAGCCCCCCACTTAGTTTGAGTACATATCTTCTTTTGGAGAGAGTTCGTCATTGGTGTTGCAACTATGCATGTCTGTTGTTTAAAATGTATTGTTTTGAAGTTTTTAGTACAATACAATATAAAACAAAGGGGGGGGGGCTGTGCCCCCCCCCCAACTATATGTACTAACTCCAGGATCGCACTACAGTGGGGAAAAGGGCATATACCTTTTTACTTGCCTTACAGTACTCTACACAGTACCATATATACTAACAGCAGTTCAGTGAAATGAGTTTTCAGTAATTTATGTTTTCAGCGATGTGGTCTGGGTGAAATGAAATTCAGTGAAATGAGATTCGATGAAACAAAGTAGACCCATCCTAATATAGCTGTGAGATGACTTGTGTTTAAAGAATAAAATATTCACCTTTAAATATGATTATTGTATTGCTGGTAGCAGAAACTGACTGGGTTTTGTCAGCGTGTAGTTACGAGGCTGCGTTGGCATTTAACAAGTGCATATTGTCTTTACTGGAAAACAGCTTGCATATTGAGTGATTTACCGTCAGCAAGTTCATTGTTTGTCAGGGTACACCACCCGAAAATATTCAAATGCATTTTCAATGTCAAGTTTTATTTACTTGTTTACATGTAGTTTAATCACTTCGGTGTGCATTTATGTATCTTTGTGAATGTACAGGTTTATTTATATTTAACACATAATCATTTTGTTTCTTTTGTAGTTTAAGTTCACTGGGTGTAAAAATTTCCCAGAGGATGACTTTCAGGACAGTGCTTTAGGTAGATTTGTTACATGGGTCAAGTTTGAGTTTATCTAAACTGAGTACTATATTATGCTGTTTGCTCTGTAGACAAGTATGTGGTTGGCCTTCATACCGGGTCTGATTATTAGCATTTTTAATATATTTGGACTATTCATTTTTGGCAGAGAAATGTGTATTTCTTGCTTATTTAAATAAGATCATACTTTCCATAGGTAAGAGTAATGCAGATGGGGAAAAAAAATTATTAAAATGGTAATGAACAACTTTTGAATATTGACTCAATAGAACTTTCTGATTGAAATAATAATTTATAAAATGTGCACACCTCTTACTTGGTGGGTTTCCTTGCTAGCAGCACAGCCCTGTCGCTTAAATTTTGTTTATAAATGGTGAAAAAAACAGTCTGATTAATTTTGTAAACAGTAGTGATTGCAGTTGTGATATGAACTGTTAACTACTGTCGGTTTGTGATGCCTGACAAGACATTTTAATATAAATACGTTGGATAAGAAATATATGGACACATTACTTGATCGTCTAAGATTGTCCCCAGTTTTTTATTTATGTATGCGTACGTTATTTTATGCGCTCTAAAAAGGTCCTTTTGATCATGTGAATAACTAAATTAATGTTATATTTGATTGCGCTGGAGCATAACTAGTCGAGGTATAGTGGCAACATTATTTCTAATTGATAGCATTTTTGAAATATGTACCAATATTTACAGGTTTATTTTGGTGTTTATGAAGAAAATATTGTGATTTGGCGAGCACTAGGCTGCAGGATGGTGGTGTCTGCAATTGCTAGTTAGAACTTTACTTTTTTCAGATTTGTTATGAAAGGCTTAAAACCAGACTAAGTTTAGTAAAGCTTTACCTCGTATGCTCCAGTTGCCATAGTTTGAGAACGAGTAAAACCAGATACAAAACACTTTAAAATGTAGTTGCCTATTTTTGAAAATGGGGACCCTGGTCACTAATTTACTTATCTCTTTACAGATTTAAAGGTTATTGCAATGTTTGATTCTAAACATTTTATTTACTTCATAAAAGACAATAGTGCATGTAATTTTGTGGGCTTACTTGGCCACTGAGTAAGCAACCCATTTTATGAATCTGATTAAAAAAAGTAGCAAAGTATTTGAGAACCTTAATGTAGACAATTAAGTAGAATGTTTCACTGATGTTACTTTGCTTACTTGTAAGAATTTGATTTGTATAGGTATACAGTGTGTGTACATCTGAGTGCAAACTTGTACATGTAGTTCGCTAAACAATGTTAGCGGTTTGCTTCATATACTGAAGAAACCCGTAAGCAAGTGAGAAACATACTGTGCCAGAAGTTTCACATTAGATGTTCTTCATCTCACATTGCTGCAGTCCTTACACTTGGGTAGTCCGCTGTCCTCGGTCGGCCCGAATATCAAAGTATTAGGCTGACGTCTGTCACGGCGCTTAAGACTGACATCAGGACGTCAGGGTACAAATGCGCATGACCGACGTCATATCCTCAGTCTTTTTTGCCGCATGGTCCGATGCAGAAGCAGCGTTGCAAGTGCCATTCGGCGTTCTGAAATTTTTCGAATTCGGAGTTTCAGACCGAGTCAAAGTTGGCTAAGTACCACGTTGGGGAATATTTTAGTTTTTTCTTGCCTCAGTGGTTTACCGGATGTCAGAAAAAGTGAATAACTGTATTTCTTGTGGGAAGCAGATACCGCATAGGGATTATCATACTTTGTGTATTCCTTGTTTGGGGCCTGAGCACGACGTTGTTGGGTGTCGCTTTTGTGCTAGGTTCAATAAGCGCACTATTAAGCGAAGGTTAGATTGTGCCAGGTTGGTCTTCGGGAAGCGGTGCAATTATAATATGCCGTCTGATGCTCCGACGCCCGCTTCTTCGAAGAAGCGCAAAGACAAAGCAGCTAAACCCAGGCAAGAAGAGTCGTCCGTCCCGGACGCCGGTTCTTTAGAGGCGTCAGTGGAACCGGTGGTTCCGCCGGAGGCTTCTCTGGGGTCCCAGGGGGAGACTTTGATTTTGCAGGATGTGGCCTCTCAGGAGGCAGGTCAGGCTGAAGGGGCTTCTCAGGTTACTGTACTCCCCCCCCACCCTTCCTAGGGTGGTTAGGCCCTCTCCTTCTGTTTCCAAGGCTTCTCCCAGAGGCAGGCCAGGTTTAGCTTCTGTTGGTGTCACTCCTAGTTCAACAGGATCTGTGCCCAAGAAGCACATGCTTAAAATGGCAGAAGATTTAATTACTTTGATTAGAGGTTCTTTGCCTCCTCCTGATAAGAGGCCTAGGGTGGAACCAGAGTTGGGGAGTTTTGAGCAGGCTTCGGATGTTTCAGAGTCTTCGGCTGAAGACTTGCAGGAGTACTCTCCTTATTCTGATTCTGATGCAGATGATTCGACTCCTTCTGCTTCTCCTCCAGAGGATTTTTCATTTTCAGAGACTCTTCATTCCATGAGGGAACATTTTAAGTGGGAAGGTCAGGACTTCTCTGATTCCAGGAAAAGGCTTAGGGAATTTTTGCTTTTACCCCAGCATAGGCCTTTGGCTATACCACCTGTTCTGGATGTTGTGGAAGATGTTGTGGAAGATGTGTTTGCAGAGGCTTCACTTAATCCTGATTCTTTGCCTCCTGCTCCTGTTAAACCGGATAGGTATTACAGGGTGCCTGAGGCTCATAAATATCTTTATAAGAGTCCTAGGGCGGACCCAGAAACTGTTAGTCAGGGACCTAAGGGTGTCAAGGCCTCTGTTGTAAAAAATCCGGTTCCTCCAGATAAAGAGGCCAGAGCTCTGGATAGATGGGGAAAGAAAGTCTATACTTCTTCCACCTTAGCTATGAGGGCTTTGAATTGCCAGTTTCACATGTTGAAATATCAAAACTATCTTCTTTCTCAATTGAAGTCTAAGGTAGATGCTCTGGCGGAAGGCATTGAGTGTAAAGAATTACAAGATTTGGTACATGTCTCTGAACAGGTGGGTAAGCATTCTTTACAATGTGGTTTTGATGCTGTACAGGCCTCGTCTAGGGTGGCTGCCACTGGATCAGTTCTTCGCAGGCACGCCTGGCTGAGGGATCAGAATTTATCTGACCATGTTAAGACAAGGATTTTGGATGCTCCTTTGCAGTCTGATGTGTTGTTTGGTTCACCTGTGGAGTCAGTCTTGAAGAAAATGGAAGACAAGGCTAAGTCTATGCAGGCTGTTAAATATTCTTTGCAAGTTCAGCCTCTGAAGTTTAGTAGGAATTGGCCTGCTAAGGGGTGGACGTACCCTTCTTATGATTCACAGTCTAGGGGTAGATCTAGACGTGGTAGGGGCAGAGCTCAGAGCTCCTTCAGACCTAGAACAGGGAGTTCACCTGCACAATCTTCGGGTGAGGGCAGGGGCCAGTCCTTTCGTAAACAGGCCCAATGACCTACCTTTTCAGCTGCCAGATCCTTCTTGCCTGGCAGCACCTTTGGGAGGAAGGTTGGCACTCTTCAAGGAAAATTGGAGTTTGATTACCCAAGACAGATGGGTATTGGATATCATACACCAAGGTTACAAGTTTTATTTCCATACCTTGCCTCCTTTCAAAGGCATGCCGGACGTTCCTCCTCAGCAAAGACCAGAGGCTCACAAACAAATTTCTCTGCTGCTTCAAATAGGGGCCATACAACCGGTCCCTCTGCCAGAAGTGGGCCTAGGATTTTATTCTCGCCTGTTCCTAGTACCAAAGAAGGGGAACACGTGGAGACCAATTTTGGATTTATCTATCCTCAACACTTATCTGGACATTCCCAAGTTCAAAATGTTGACGTTACAACAGCTTTTACCTCTGCTGGGCAAAGATCACTGGATGGTGACTCTGGATCTCAAGGAGGCTTACCTTCATGTTCCTATCAGGCTAAGTTGCAGGAAGTATCTGCGTTTTCGGGCTGGGACTTCTCATTATCAGTTCTCTGCATTGCCCTTTGGCTTATCTACTGCGCCCAGAGTATTCACGAAGGTTCTGGCTCCAGTGATAGCTTTCTTCAGGCTAAGAGGAATACAGATCTATCCTTATTTGGACGATTGCCTGATTCTGGCCCAAGGAAAGGACGAACTTCTTCATCATTTACAATATGTGATAGCAGTGCTAAGATGCCTGGGGTATTCTGTGAACGAAATAAAGTCCAGTCTAGTACCCTCTCAGGACATGTGCTTTCTGGGTGTGAGACTGAATACAGCAGCCCAGATGGCCTTTTTGACCCCGGACAAACAAAAGAATCTTTCTCTTTACTTCCATCAATTGTCTCATCAGTCCAGGCTGACTGCAAGGATAGTCCTTCAAGCCTTGGGGTTCATGGCATCTTGTATTCTGGTGCTTCCCAATGCCAAACTGCATATGAGGAAGCTACAATGGTATCTCAAAAATGTATGGACACAGCACTGCCAAGATATGGACACTGTCATTCAGAGAATACCTTGCATTCAAAAGGAATTTTTGTGGTGGGCTCAGGAATGTCACCTAAACAAGGGACTCTCTGTGACCCGGCCAGAGGCGAGTCAGATTCTAACGACAGATGCCTCAGACAAAGCTTGGGGAGCTCATCTAAATGGAAAGTGGGTACAAGACACGTGGCCTGCCAGACTTCAACATCTACATATCAACTTGAAGGAGATGTTAGCAGTCCAATTTGCATTAATAGCTTTCAAGGATTTACTTCTTCCAGGGCAGGTGTTGGTTCTAACAGACAACACAACTGTCATGTGGTACATCAACAAGCAAGGGGAACACATTCTTATCCTCTATGCAGACAAGCAATGATTTTGTGGGAGACTGCTCTCAGTTTACAGCTAAATCTTCAGGCAAGGTTTCTGCCTGGAGCACAGAACTCCTTAGCAGATGTGTTGAGCAGACAAATTATGGATCCCCACGAGTGGAAATTGGATCCTCATGTATTTCAGAAATTGACAGTGTTATGGGGAACTCCAGACATAGATCTGTTCGCTTCTCCACTAAACTACCAGCTGCCAAAGTTTTGCACATAAAGGTTTCATCCCACAGCTTGGAAAGTGGATGCTCTTTCATTCAATTGGAGCAATCTTCATGTGTATGCCTTTCCACCTCTGCCTCTCCTCCCAAAGGTACTCCTGAAGGTCAGACAGGACAAGCCAAAGATGATTTTAATAGCTCCAGATTGGCCTCGACAGCACTGGTACCCATTACTGAGAAGTCTGGTACGGGAGCCTCCATGGCCTTTGCCTTGATTCCACACCTGCTGTCTCAGGAGAACAGTCATTTACTCAATGTCAAACTTCACTCTCTTCACCTAACAGCCTGGCATATTCTGTTTTAAACCCTGGAGGGTCTCAGCTTCCACAGCATGTTTTGAATGTTATTTTGGAGGCCAGAAGGCCTAGTACAAGGAAAGTGTACGCAGATAAATGGAAGAGATTTTTATTTTGGAGTACAGCAAAGGAACTTGATGTTTCTAAGCCTAATTTAAGTGTGGCTCTTCAATATCTTACTGAGTTACTGGACAAAGGTTTGTCCTTCTCTTCTATTAAGGTTCATGCTGCAGCAATTTCTGCTCACTATGACTGTGACCCACCATTGTTTTCTCATCCTTTGTTTAAGCAATTCCTTAGAGGGGCAAAGAATATAAGACCCCCACGTAGAGCTCCTACTCCTGCTTGGGATCTCAATTTTGTGTTGGAGAAACTCACTCTACAACCTTTTGAGCCTGCAGCTACTGCCGAGTTGAAATATTTATCATGGAAGACTGCTTTTTTGTTGGCCATTACCTCTGCGAGAAGGGTTTCTGAATTACAGGCCCTTATGGCGGTTGAGCCTTTCTTAATTTTCCATAAGGATAATAGGGTATCTTTGCGTACTAATCCTTCCTTTATGCCTAAAGTGGTTTCTAGTGTGGCTTTAAACCAAACTATTCATTTGCCTACTTTTTATGCAAACCCCCAAAATAAAGGGGAAAAGATTTTGCACACTTTGGATATACACAGGCAGTTGCGATATTATTTGAGCAGAACTAAAGGGTTCAGGCAGTCTCAGCAGTTATTTGTTTCATTTGCTTTGGGTTCTCAGGGCAAGCCTGTGTCAAAACAAACTATTTCTAAGTGGATTGGGTTTTGTATTGCTTTCTGTTATTCCCATCATGGTAAGGAGATTCCAGCTGGGATTAGGCCTCATTCCACTAGGGCTACTGCCACTTCTACAGCTTTTTAAGGGGTGGCAACTAAAGATATTTTGGAGGCAGCTACTTGGAGTTCAGTGCATACTTTCTCTAAGCATTACCACCTTCCACTTTACTCTAAATCTAGGGCTGGTTTTGCCACTGCAATTTTACAGGGCATTTTGGCAGCTCCTACTGCTTTATAGTTTTGCCATCCTCCCTTACCTCTGCTTTGGGATTCTACCCAAGTGTAAGGACTGCAGCAATGTGAGATGAAGAACATAGTACAGTTTTGTACCTACCATAAATGTAGATGTTCAAGATCCACATTGCTGCAGTCCAATTACCTCCCTCCTTCCCCTCTGTAGTTAGAGGTGGTTGTGTGGTTTGGGTTGTAAATATTGTGGATATTGTATATATTGTACATATGATTAGTGCAAGGGTGGTTGGTTGTTTTTTGCTGTCTTTTGGTTTTGACCTTTCTTTTTAGGGTCTTCTGACATCTGGGGCAAGAAAAGACTGAGGATATGACGTCGGTCATGCGCATTTGTACCCTGACGTCCTGATGTCAGTCTTAAGCGCCGTGACCGACGTCAGCCTAATACTTTGATATTCGGGCCGACCGAGGACAGCGGACTACCCAAGTGTAAGGACTGCAGCAATGTGGATCTTCGAACATCTACATTTATGGTAGGTACAAAACTGTACTTTATGCAAGTTTGCCTCAGTTTTTCTAGCACACCGAAAGAGAGAGAGAGAGATACACCTCTCATGTGATTCGTTTGGCATGTATTAGAATAGTCTAATTTGCATGCTTGGAATTTTACTATGTAACCATTTTTTTCTGCATCGAAAGACAACATTTGCAAGGAAAAAATAATGCTGCGTGAAGTGCTGATTCATGTTGCATATTTAGCGACTTTGGACAGATGTCTGCAGCAGTGCAAAAAAAAAAGTGTGTGTGTACGTTTATACAAGCACAAGAAAATTTAGTGTTTGTGTCAGCATGCTGGTGCAGAGGCGAGGTGTCCATCAATACTGCCAGCAGCATGGGTTCAGGAATAGACTTGAGGAGGTGGAAGAGTTGGCTTGGGTGGAGGGTTAGGATAAAGCAAGCACTTTTGCTGCTAGGAAGAGGTTGTAGGACATAACAGCCCATGCATACTGTTGTGGAGACTTTTTGTTCTTAATTTTGAGTGATGTGCTAGATAAACATGTTTTAGAACTGCAGAATGTAACAACGGTGGCAGGTAATAGTGCTACCAAATGTGAACTTAAGTGTTCTTGATGCTTTCTTGATTAAAGATGTTGCGGTGTTGGTCCTGAGATAATTCAGCAAAAAAAAAAGTAAAGGTTGCAATGTTGTAATTTTATTTTATTTATTTTTCATTTGGTAACTGGAGTAGAGCCATGACCTCATTGAATCAGTTTAATTCTGAATGTGGCAAAAAACATAACAGCAGTGCAGATTATATTGGAAAGCACAGCAGGTAAACCTTGTCTGACCCCCCCAGATCATGGTAGCTGAAAACAAATGCACAACTGGAAGCCACAGAGGTGAGTGAGTGGTTTGAGAAACAACTGCAGGCCACAGCAGTCAACCACCATTAGCTGAGATGAAGACGGAGGCTGTAGGAGTTGACAAGGGATCTTTTATTAAGGTGTTTCTTTCTAGGAACTGTAGAAGTTTATCCAGCTGGAGCAGGGTAAGTGTCAATGCTGTGACTGAGGAGAATGCTACGGATGCTGTAAGAAACACTGAAATAAGTCAGAAGTAAGTTGTAAGTTTGAATAAACAACATACTGTGGCATCACCGCTGGTGAAGGTAGAGTACTGCTCAGTGCAAGGCTCATGCCTGTCTGACACATTCTAAAAGATCCATAATGTCTTTTTTCATATAGTCCAGTGAAGTACACCTCAGGTAATTTATACCCACATAGACTATGATAGAATCATGATGATGTATGGGGTGCATTTACCTGAGTGCGTGCATGATATTGCAGATCCTGGCTCTATATAGGCAACTAACTGTTATCTTCTCCTTGTCTAACCTGTTGAGTGGGTCATCTGTGTGTCATACAGTGGAATCCCCAGTGACAAGAGCATTAGATAAAGTGCTTGCTTGCCTTATACGATTCATTCTTTGGGGACCATTGGGTGTAGGTTTATGTGTGGTGTTTGGTGTTGCTTTAATGATTGCTGAGGAAAGGTGTTGCCATTAGATGGCTTATGAGGCCTTTGAGGTTTGGGAACGTTTCTTTTTAAGTAAGCATAAGATATGTGTGTGAGGGATGCATTGTGTGCGTGTTCTTCACAACCTTGTTTGTAAGCGAGAGTTTTGCTTTCAAGGAAGTTCTGTATCTGCATACTTTTATTATTTTTTTTCCAAGAATTGGTTGCATGAGAACACAAAACAATTGCTATATTGTCTCAGGTTGCTTGTATCCATGTTGTCCTGTTCTGTATTAGGGAGGACTGTTGTGGTTTAAGGATTAGGTTTCAACAGGGGTCTCCTAGAAAGGTGGGTGGGAAAAATAAATACTTTGTACAACAGACAGTAGTAGTGAAGAAGAAAGGGAGGGACTGACTTTGGAAGTCAGATTACCAGAACGGGTGAAAACATGAGAAGACAGCCTTTTAAAACCACAACAGGAAAGGGTGTAAGGACTGAGGAAAAATTCAAGTTGTCAGTTTTTAAATTTTCGGTTGCGGAGCTAATCAGATTTCTTTATGTAGTATTT
Organism: Protopterus annectens; assembly: GCF_019279795.1. Classification (NCBI taxonomy): domain Eukaryota; kingdom Metazoa; phylum Chordata; order Ceratodontiformes; family Protopteridae; genus Protopterus; species Protopterus annectens. Next base: position 499,302,717 of record NC_056726.1, on the reverse strand, counting down.
AGCAGAAGTGCTCTACACAAGTCAGGCTTTAAAATTGCCACACTAAGTTCCAGGAACAGTGATATGTAGCTTTAAAGCATCAACAATAATCCAATCAGTAAGCAGATGCACAGGGGAAAAAAAAAACAATGCAGCCAGCTTCACTCTCACTGAAGGTACTTCTGACCCAGAGGACTGTTGGCTGCTATAAACAAGGCAGATTACTATAAAGAAACAAAATATTTGGTAACAAAAAGTCAAATAATTTTACTTAAGCCAAGCCAGAGGTGAACCAGGTGCAAAACAGTTATTAATTTCCTGTTGTGGAGGTAATGAGAAATTTGATTTCACCGTTTAGCTTTTAGCAGAAATGCTTCAACCAAATCAAGCCTTTAAAAAATATCAGTCAGCTTCCAGCAGGGGCTGTGCAAAAGAAGCCCCAGGTTTGATTCTGTTTTAAAAAAAATTCACTTCTGAATTCATCTAATACTGAGACAGAGCAATATTCAAGTGAATTTTAACTGCTTAATAAGTGAACTTATTCTTATACTTTGGATTTTGGATACCCCTTTAATGGACATTCATTCCATTGTATGACATACTGAGGTCCTCTTACCAGGCTAAACAAGGGGTAGATCACAGTGACCTGTCTGTCTGGAACCAGTATCACTCATGCACTTAGGTCTTTGTGTGTGTAAACAACCAAAGACGAACCTCACTGGTTACATGAAGAGAGACATGATGATGCTCTCTGAATGTGTCCCAGGAGGGTATGAATCTACCTTGATTAGTATCCTGCCTTCGTCAGTGATGATGCCACAGTACCATCAAAAAATGATTGATTGACTGACTTCAGCAACTGGCTTAGTTTCTGGTGTCACAACAGGGGGATTCTGTATCTGTCAACCTGGGGAGATGTGATTGACAATCTGTGACACTTTGCCAGAGGTGGTTTACACTTGTCACCCCGTTGGCTTCTGGATACTGGGAAAAACTTTATCCAAATAGTGTCTTTTTTAGCTGTGCCAAGTTGTTAAATCTTCAAACATAACAAAAACTACTCATGACTACCTAAAGGTACTCCTGCTCAACACTAGGAGTTTAACTAAAAACTGCATTCTCTGGAAGCACTCCTGACCCTGGAGAATGCAGACATGTATGCAGTCATGGAAACATGGTTCAGAACCATGGAAAGTGCCCCAGCTGTCTAAGTCTACAATGCTTTTGATATACTTTGGTCCCTCTCAACTCAAGATAAAACACAGGGAGGAGGTGCCTGCATTCATAATGGGCAAGTACACTGCTAGACTCGTCCAACAACATGACTTGCTTGAACTGCTCCAGGCTCCCCCCTACTTGAATCTTTAACATTCAGCCTAACACCATACTTGCAGGTGACTTCAACAAGCCCTCCATAAACTGGGAGACTTGTATGACCCATAATTCACTTGCTCAGTGATTTTTGGACTTCGTCAGTGCAAACACCTGGAGCAACTAGATGTCCTTCTATTCTCATGTTGTAATATTCATTACTGTAGGGAGGTTATTGCCTGCAGCACTGAACAACTGACCATTATACCAAAGTCTTAGGAGCAGGGGTACGTCTGACGTGGTCAGAGCTATAAACCGACGGCTATAAAGGTGACGTTTGCATGTACCCACTTCTGAACTTTTCTGTCGCAGTGATCTTTGGACTTGTGATCGCCAGCTTCAGGAAGCAGCTAGCTCATTTGATGACTGTCCCCTTCAGATCAGTACCTAGCTAGAGAAGTAGAGACTCCAGCATTAGGTATGGAGAGCGGGATAGGTACTTCCGATGAGCCACCCAGGAAAAAGGCCAAATAAGTTAGGCCCAGTGCCCATGCTGCACCTAAGGAGTCTGATGTTGGCCCAGGGTCCCATCTGACGCCTGTTTTTCAGTTGGAATTGGGAACTGTAATGGAACTGTAGGAGTACGTCTTCTTAGGTTGATCAGCCATCAGTCCCTGATGGTGGGGGGGGGGGAACCACAGCTCATGGCGTTGGAGGGGCCTAATCCTGCTCTGCAATCCTTCCCGACGTCTGCTTCTAAATCTACCAATCCTTCAACTCCCCTGAAGAGAAAAGAAAAATTAAAGCATGTAGCACAGCAATCTGCCCCTGGATGGGAAGTTTTCTTCCAAAATCTTTTCAGAGCATTCCAGGTCCTACAATCACACATACCTTTTCCTGCTCCTACTCCTGTGCAGGCCTTAGAAGAGTCTGAGGAGGAATACTCCTCCTCTGAAGACTCCCTTACGTATTGCTCTCAAATTGAATCCCCCAAGGACTTCACTACTCCTGAGGGGAGGACTCTTATCAGTCCTGATCTCTCCAGGGGAAGAATTTTCTTTTTGAGATACCTTCTCTCTCATGAGAGAACACTTCAAATGGCAGGCCTCAGATGTCTCGTAAACAAAAAAAGAGATATTTCAAATTACTTCAGATGGAGCGGCCCTCACCATCTGCAGTCCCTCCCTTGCTTCCAGACTTTCAAGATGCCTTTTTAGCTGCTTCACAGGCCCCTGATTCTCAACCCCCAGCTTCTAAGCTCCCAGACATGTTCTGTAAAGTTCATCAGGATACCCAGCACCTGTTTAAGAACTCCCCTGCAGTCATAGCAGTCTCAGCTGACAAATCCTCCGGGCAGCTGCCATCTACCTCTCTCTTCCTTAGTATATCCTTAAACTTGCTGTCCTTGTCAGTAGGGAATAAGGTCTATACTACTTCCACTCTTGCCAACAGGGCCCTAAATTATCAAACCCACATATCCAGGTTTGTTTTAGACACCCTTTCTAAGGCTGCAGCCCTCTTGCCTGATGTATCAGACTCGCCTGCTAAGGCCCAACTAAACTCCCTTCTGTCCACTGTCTCACAGGTGACAAGGCTCTCCATTAAGTGTAGTTACGATGTGGTGGAGGCCTCTTCTAAATCTGCAGCTTCAGGCTCTGTATTGTGAAGATATTCTTGGGTGAGACTACAACCTCTCCCTATGGTTGTGTAAACCAGATCGGTGAAGCATCTGCAGAACTCCTCAAATCCCTGCAAGAGAAGGGAAAGGAGTTGCAAAATTTAAAATGTTTACTGGTTTCACCTATCCCTAGATACCATAGAAGCTACCCTCAAAGGACTACCTTTGTTAGGAGATGGTCTTCTCATTCTGCTCCACTACAGGCTAAAGGACAGAGGCAATCTAAGAAACATGCCACTCCTAGACCCCCTTTCTCCGATAATAACACTCCCTTTCAGAGGCAGCCTGACCAGGACAGAACGCCTCAACTGTGACTCGAACCCTCTACCTCTCTCCACCCCCCCCCCGTCCCTTTGCCTCACCCTTTTCCCTACCCTCCTGGTGGAAGATCACCTCAGAGCCCTGAGTCCTCTCTATAATTCAGAAAGGTTATTTTATGACTTGGTTGGCTCTACCCCCCCTTCCAGAGGATGCCCCAGCCCCCCTTAAGTTAGCTCCAGCTTTTCCCCTCTAGTCTGGATCAACTTCAAGCACATGATACCATAGAAAGGGTCCCACCACACCAGCTAAACGAGGGATTTTACTCGAGGATGTTTTTGCCCCAAGAAAGGATGGTCCTTGGAGACCAATTCTAGATTTGTCCATACTCAACATTTATCTCAAGGTTCCCACCTTCAGAATGCTCGCCTTGCAGCTGCTGTTGCCCTCTTATTCCCCTACCAGGCCTTTATGGTGTCCCTGGATCTGAAGGACGCCTACCTTCACATTCCTATTCACCCCTGCTACAGGAAATTCCTATGTTTCTCAGTAGGTTCCTTGCATTTTCAATTTTCTGCATTACCTTTTGGGCTCTCCACAGCCCCTAGGGTGTTCACAAAGTTTCTATCTTCAGTGATTCCCCATTGCAGAATACAGGGCATTCAAATATACCCATATTTAGGCAACCTGTTAATACTTCACCAGGACCTTCACACCCTGCAACATCACCTACTCCTGGTGACCAGAACCCTGGCAGATGTAGGGTTCACTGTGAACCACGAGAAATCCCAGCTGACCCCTGCAACGGACCTAAGAACTGACAAGATGGCAGCCTTCATCCCCTGCCAGAAGGTAAAAGACCTTACTCTTTACCTTCAGAAGCTTCTCTTTTCAAACACTTTCAGCCAGAGACTTTCTGAGAGTTTTAGGACACATGGCATGCTTGATACCAATGCTCCCTCTGGCAAGGCTACATATGAGGAAGATCCTGTGGGTACTAAAGACTCATTGGAATCAATATTCTCATTTTCTGGATATCTCCCTCCCCTTACTACCATGCCTGAAGAAAGAGTTGGAATGCTGGATTACAGCAATTGATCTCAACCAAGGCATGCCCTTGCAGTTATCTCCACCCTCCCAGCAAATCTTAACAGATGCTTCAGACCTGGGCTGGGGGGCAGTTTTACACCACCAGCTAAAACTAAGCAAAATGCAGGGAGCATGGTCTCCGCTAAGGCAAAGGGATCACATCAAAGAGATGAGGGTCCTTTTCTTAGCACTACAGATCTTCCAATTAGCCCTCCTACCAGGCACCTTGAAAGTAGTCGCAGACAATATGACTGTCTTATGGTACATAAACAAGCAGGGGGAACAAGGTCTTGCGCTCTTTGCAGCCTGGCCATACAGATTTGGTCTCTTGCCTCATCTCTGCAAGTCCCCCTTCCAGCTGTTTACCTTCTTTCAGCAGAGAATGCTGTGGCAGACACTCTCAGCAGAACTTCTGCACCTTCTCACGAATGGATGCTTCACAGAGAGATGTTCCTAGATCTTATACACAAGTGGGGTATTCCTCGCGCAGACCTGTTTGCCTCCTCCCAGAACAGTCAGATGCTTCTGTTTTGTACATGGGATCTACATCCCAGGCATGGAAATTGGATGCCTTCTCTTTCGGCACTAATGTATTTTTATACCTTCCACCCCTTCACACTGATTCAGAATGTCCTCCTGAAGATTCAGAGGGACAGACCAAAAATCCTGCTGGTGACGCCCTTCTGGCCAAGACAGCATTGGTTTCCCCTTCATCTACTAGCCAGGGGCAATCACCACAGGTTACTCCACCGTCTAGACCTACTCACACAAGACAGGGGGTCCCTAATACACCCTCAGGTGAGCAATCTCGGGCTGACTTCATGGGCGATAGGATTCTGATCCCCTTTAGCACCTATACTCTGAGGATGTACTCGGTGTCCTGCAATAGGCCAGGAAACCTGGAACCAGGAGAAATTATGTGGCAAAATGGAAGATTCTCCAGGTGGTGTCATAAGAAAAAAACAGGACCCTTTACTCACTCCTGTACCCATGGTCCTTTCTTACTTGTATGAACTTCTCCATTCAGGACTAACATACTCGTCTGTTAAGGTCCACTTGCCTGCCATTTCTGATAGCCTTCCTTTGGTACTTCCTCTAGCATACAGATTAGAGATTAAGCTCTTTTGAAAAGGGGTCCTGCATATCAGACCCCCCCCCCCCCCCGCTGCAAACCAATACCTCCTACATGGGAGCTAAATTTTGTCCTGGAAAAACTCACTTTACCTCCTTTTGAGCCAGCCCACTCTGCTTCCCTGAAGCTATGTACATGGAAAACAGTACTGCTGGTGGCCCTCACATCTGCCAGGAGGGTATCTGAAATCCAAGCCCTGATGGCCATCCCTCCGTACTGCATGTTCCATAAAGACAGGGTCTCCCTCAGGACTAACCCTTCCTCTATGCCTAAGGTGGTTAATGAGCTATCCTTGAATCAGACCATTAACCTTTCGGTTTTCTTCCCTCAACCTCAAAATTCTTCTGAAAGAACTCTACATTCCCTAGATGTCCACAGACATCTCGAGTATTGTCTGGACAAGACCAAACCCATTAGATTGTCTGACTAGCTAGTTGTCTTCTTTCACCCAAGGTCCTTGGGGAGGGCAGTTTCTAAACAGACTATCTCTTCATGAATATCTAAGGCTATCTCTGCATGCTACTCTTTTCATGGCAAAACCATACCTGAAATTGTGAGGGCTCATTCCACTAGGGCAGCTGCCTCCTTCAAGGAGGCTACATATGAGGAAGATCCTGTGGGTACTAAAGACTCATTGGAATCAATATTCTCATTTTCTGGATATCTCCCTCCCCTTACTACCATACCTGAAGAAAGAGTTGGAATGCTGGATTACAGCAATTGATCTCAACCAAGGCATGCCCTTGCAGTTATCTCCACCCTCCCAACACTGTCATCCACTAGATTTTCTAGTCCCTTTTCTTCTGTACCTCAAACTTGAGCTTCAGTGGTGATTCTTCAGGTGTCTCTCACCCCGGGACTATCCTAGAAGCTGCTACCTGTTCATCAGTCCATACTTTTACCAGATATTACAAACTAGATTTGGCTTCTACTGCCAGAAGCCATTTTGCTAGGTCCATTCTACATGGCCTAATAGACCAGGGACCTCATCCCTCCTCCTAGGCTCATAACTAAAGCTTTGGTACTCTCCCTACAGTAATGAATACTGCAACATGAGAATAGAGGGACATAGAATAGTTGTGTAAGAATTTACCATAACCTTAGATGTCTTCCTCTTCCATGTTGGAGTATGCAGTCTTACTCTCCTAAACCCTCTTTACCTATTTAGCCACTTGAGGGGACAGGTTTTTTTTCCATCTACCAAGCCTCAGCATCAGGCATATGCCTCCAGGAAGCACTCTTTGGCTTGGTATTACATGTGGGTCTGAAAAGTTTTCTCCTTCTTCTTCATTGCTTCCAGGGGTACTACTGTATGCGGCAGTCCATTCTGAAGTGGGTATGTGCAGACATCACCTTTATAGCCAATGTCAATTTATGGATCTGACATCAAACGTCACATGTACCCCTGCTCCTAAGACATTGGTATACTGGGCAGATGTCTGGTGCAGCTGGCAGCAACCTCCCTATAGTAATGAATACTGCAACATGGAAGAGAAGGACATCTAAGGTTATGGTAAGTTTTTACCTGAGTATTCTTTAGATGTTCTTCCATATAGCTGTTGCAGTATTCTTTACAAAAGGGATTGCCTGCCAAGGGTTAGCCCTATGTCTGGCCAGTATACCAAGATGTACATTACCTGTATGCTCCCTGCTCAAGGTATATGGCATAAAGGTGATGTACATACCTCAGAACTACTTTGCCACCAGTCCAAACGCCAGCATTGATGGTCTGCCTGAATGCTTATCCTTCTATGCTGGTTACCAAGCTAAGTTTCAGATAGTTGCCCTGTTTTGTACAAAAACATTGACAAAAAGAAAAAACTGTGAAGCCAAACTGATCTAAAAACCATCATTAAATAATGTGCAAAAACAGCATTGTGCAATATCCTAGTACACTATATTCACTTCCAAATTTTAGACAACCTGCTTATTCAAGCTTCCTCCCCCCAGGGGCTTGCTTCAGCACCTCCAGTATATTGTTTGTCTCATGCAAAATCTGGGATGTTTAACAAATTTTTAGAAATCGATCCTGGTTCCTTCTCAAGATCATGCTTTTCTCGGTTGCAAGATCCAGACCATTCCCATGCTGGCATTCTTGCATCCTCCCAAGGCCCATTTTCTAATCACCTTTTTTCAATCCCTTCTTCCTCTGGCTTCAGTTACAACCAGGGAATTTCTTACAGATGTAGGATTCATGGCTTTCACTGTTCCTGTGCTACCTCCAGCCAGACATCATATGAGAAAACTGCAGTGGTTCCTAAAGTTAGTATGGCTCCAACACTGTCATCCACTAGATTTTCTAGTCCCTTTTCTTCTGTACCTCAAACTTGAGCTTCAGTGGTGATTCTTCAGGTGTCTCTCACCCTGGGACTTCCTTTTCAGCCCTCAGTCCCCTCTCAGGAACTTTACTCAGATTCCTCAGACAAGTGGTGGGTAGCCGCCTCCATTTCCCTCAAGATCCTAGGTCTCTGGCCTCCTCATCAGAGGTCAGACCACTTCAACATAAAGGAGATGAGCACTCTCCTTTTCACCCTTGAGGCCTTTCACACCCTTTTTCTTCCAGGACCTCTCAAAATCTTCACAGACAATACCACAGTGATGTGATATATCAACAAGCAAAGGGGCATATGGTCCTACCTTCTTTGCAGACTGTCTCTTCTGGTTTGGGATCTAGCTGTCCAGTATCAAGTGACTCTTTATCCTATAAACATTCCTTCAGAGTAATATATAGTGGCAGACTCTTTTAGAAGGTCCAGTACACAGGCTCATGAATAAATGCTTTGCAGAGATGTGTTTCAGGACATTGCCCATATGTGGGGTACTCCACAGGTAGATCTTTTTGCTTTCCCTTTGAACAGGCAACGTCCTCTTTTTTGCACCAGAGACCCAAGTCATCTACTCAAGACAGAGCAGGACTCTTGGTAATGACTCCCTTTTAGCCCAGATAGCATTGATTTCCCCCTTCTTCACCTAGTCAGGGTCAGTCACCACAAGTTACCTCACAGTTTGGACCTACTCACACACAACAAGGGGTCTCTAATCGATTCTCACTTGTCCACTGTGCATCTGACATTGTGGGTGATAGCGTTTTGATCCCTTTTAGGCTCCTTTTTTTGAGGATGTTCTTTGAGTTCTGCAGGAGTCTGGTAAGCTCATTACCAAGAAGTCATGTGTGTCCAAATGGAAGAGATTTTGTGTCTGGTGCCTTGCTCATAACCAGGATCCATTTTCTGTGGGGATTCCTTTGGTTCTCGCTTGTTTGTGTCAATTGTTCCATGTGAGTTAAAATATTCTATTAAAGCTCACCTCTCAGCTTTATCTACTTGTCTGCCATTGACTCCTCTTGCCACTGGGATTGAGGTCAGTCAATTTCTTAAAGGTGTCCTTCATGTCGGGCCTCCTAGGAAGATTATTCTGTCTTTCTGGGACCTCAGATTTGTACTTGGAAAATTGATTGTGGCTCCTTTTGAGCCTGCAGCTTCAGCTTCCTTGCAGCATTGTACATGGCAGACTGTTTTTCTTTTGGCTCTTACTTCAGCTAGAAGAGTCTGTGAACTCTAGGCTCTTAGGCTGTTCCTCCTTTTTTGGTTTTTCATAGGGACAAGGGTGTCTGTTCATACTAGTCTTTCTTTTATGCCCAAGGTGGTTAACGAACTGTGTAATCATTATACTGATTTGCCCTCCTTTTTTCCTTCTCTTCAGTCTGCTAGTGAGAAGGTTCTTCACACCTTTGATTTGCATAGACAGGTCAGATATTATTTGGATAAGACTAAGGCCATTCACTTTTTTGAGCAACTTTTTATTTCTTTTCACCCCGGATCTCTGGGTTTTGCTGTTTCTAAGCAAACCATATCCTCATGAATCTCTAATGCCATTTCTTTTTGTTGCTGTATTCATGGTAAATGTCTTTCTGCTTCTGTAAAGCCTCGGTTCTACTACGGCTGTTGCTTTTTTTTCAAAGGATTGGATACCAGTTCCATCCTTGAGGCTGCTACTTGGACCTATGTCCATACTTTCACTAAGCATTACAAACTGGATGTTGTTTCCAGAGCAAGAGTTGGCTTTGCCAGAGCTGTCCTTCATGGGTTTCTTGAGGGCTCCTGTGTGACTTCCTCCTTTCCTGTTGACCTTTTTTGCTATTCCTTTTGCAATGAACATTTCAACAGTAATATGGAAAGACATAGTGCAGTTGTATAAAATCTTCCCATAACAGTAGATGTCCTTCTCTTCACTGTTGCAGTATTCACTCCCCCCCCCCTTCTGCTCTGCTCTTTTCCTTCTATTTTCCTGACCTGGAATACCTTTCCTTTCTTTTTTCTCCTTCTAGATGCACATGTTCCTCCTAATTCCTAGGACTGTTGTTCTTCCTGGGGCTGTTCAGTTCTTAGGTATGTACATCTGTACGTCAGCTTTATGCCTAATGCATTGTGTGTGAAGCATAGTCATGATGTACAATGTCTGTAAAATTCTAAGGCTTTGGTAAACTGGCCGGACATTGGGCTGCCCTTGTCAGAGAATCCCCTTTGTAAAGAATACTGCAACTGTGAAAAGGACTTATACTGTTATGGTAAGATTTTACACAACTGTACTTTCTCCAAACAGAGGTACAAATATCCTAGACCTAGTATGCATGAACATGGAGGGATGCGGCTCCCTCCCGTGCATAACTTTGACCTGGTAAGATGATGTTGTTGTGTCTTTCGGCTTTTCCCGGTTAGGGGTCGCCACAGCGGAACTCCAGTCCGCTAATGATTGGCAGTAGATTTTTACGTGCCGAGTTGCCAGCCCTGACGCACAACCTTCAACGAACGTACGCCCATTCACGCATGTCTCCACACAGAAGACACTGTAGCTGAGAATCGAACCAGACAACGTCTTACTGTGAGGCGACAATGGTACCGCAGCACCGCCACCACAGTTAACTGTGACCTGGTAAGATCTGACCACAAAATGATCTCCTTTAGTATTAAAACTAAACTAGAACCCCATCAAACTCTAAACCTATTAAGAACTTTGCTAAGGCCAGTTACCTCAAACTAAGTAGCAACTTATTAAACTTACAAGGCCCTTTGATCTCTAATGACACTGAGGCCTACTCTTATAGGGTTGCCACCATTTAACAAGGGCAAAGTGGGGCATGGGGTGTGGTCAACATGACAGGGGTGTGGCCAACATGACACTGGCCACACCCCTACCACGACATCACCAGAGTTGTTAAAGGAGATGCAGTATTAGTTATGGATACAACATTGTGACATTACAGCATAATGAAAACTCAAACCATTTAAATGAAGTGAACTATTACTGCAAACACACACTAATCAGTTGTAACAGTAAATAAACTTTAAAGGAATAAAAACCACACTACTCATTAAACCGACACTTGTTTATTTAAAAAGTTAAAAAATTCATAAACCAACCATTACTATTCAGAAAGAAAACTTAAAAAAATCTACATACCACATACAAGCCAAGTATAAAATTAAGACTTTTTATTGTCAATTAAAGCTAAAACAAAGAAAAAACACAAAACTACATACCCTAGTACTACATACTATACCCTAGCAAATTAATGCTAAACAAAGAAAAACACAGAATTACAAACTGCACTCTAGTACTCTATACTGCACACTAGTACACTAAATCACTTTTTTTTAAGTGTATTTTGAATTTGATTTTATGGCTTGAAGAAGGGCCCGATTTGAAACAATATTTGAGTAAAAGTCGCATTTCATCCGGTAATTTACACTCATCATTAGTTCAGCTTTTAACAAGTCCACACTACATTGGTTTCGCACATCTGTCCATTTACCTTTCACCAAAGAAAAAACTCTTTCTGCAAATGCGTTTGAGGTCGGTATAGATAAAACCCTAGCAATTACCGGATATAGTGTAGTCAGTTCAGGCCCTTCTTTGAAAAGCTTCAGCCACTTCTCTCCTGGGGTCAAGCTTGTGTTACATAGGTTCATAGGTTTATACTAGGCTATCTGCCCTAAGGCATTTATAAGCCTAGCCCAAATTTTTGTGGCTTACGCCACCCCTTATATGAAAAAATACTGTGCCCATTAGTTTGTTGTGCCTCTGTTCAGCAGTGACACAGAGATGATTCCCGGGATAAACCTACGATCTCCCATCCACAGGTCAAGATTTCTCTTGAACAGAGCCAGCAAGGTGCTCTGCCTCACATGGACCGGGATTTTATTCCACAGCATAGGGAGTCTCTGAGTGATAAATCTATCCCTCCAGCACGTCCTATTTATATCCGTGCTAAGGTTTAAGTCGCTTGCTCTAGTGGTTTTGGTGGATTTGGATTTTTTGAGGTGGAGCATGTCCATTAATTCCGGGTTGAACATGGCCTTGTATGTCAGGCACATGTCACCTCTGAGCAGACGGTATGCAACTGAATAGAGCTGGAGTTTCTTCAATCTGGCAGCATATGACAGATTTTGGAGTCCCTTTATCCTTTTGGTGAGGAACTTTTGGGGTCTCTCCAATTGCTGCAGATGTCTGGTGAGATACATCCTGAATGGGGCATTGTACTCGATCATTGGTCTGATAAGTGAAGAGTACAGGGGAACAATGACCTCACTAGATCTGGATGTGAATCCTTCATGATCAGGTGGGCAATGTAGAAGGTCTTTCTAACCACTTTAGCAACGTGAGTGTCAAAAGAAAGGCCACTGTCAACCTGGGTCCCCAGGTCCCTGATAACCTCTTCTGTGCTTAGTGGATTGCCACCTATATGGTAGCTTGGGGTTACCTTGTTTTTCCCGAAGGGTATGACTATACATTTTTGGCGTTTAACTTCAGGCCATGGCTCTGGCACCAGCTATCTGTTTCCGTGAGTCCCTTCTGAAGGATATCCGTGTCCGATGCACTTTCCACTATGGCGCCCAGTTTGCAGTCGTCTGCAAACTGTCAGCCAAAGTCCTCCCATGTTGGCCTGTACTTCTGAGAAGTAGATGCCAAACAATAGGGGGCCAAGGACCGAGCCCTGTGGGACACCACTTGTGACCGGCTTGGAGTCTGACATAGCGCCAGCAACTCTAACCCTGTGGGTTCTGTCCTTAAGCCAGTTTGCAACCCATCTTGTGACATATGGGTTTACATTTAAGCTGGTAAGTTTTTCTACAATACCTGAGTGGGGTATTGTGTCGAAGGCCTTTGCAAGGTCAAGGTAGGCTGTATGGACTGCCTTTCCCTCATCAATGGCCTTGGTGACTGTTTCAAGAAGTTGACCAAGTTCAAAAGGCATGATCTGCCCTTGACGGCCAAACTGGGTCGGGTCCAATGTCTGCAAGTCCCCTATATCTTTGTTTATGAGCTCCATTATGATCCTCTCCATAGCTTTGCAAACTAGACTTGTTAAGCTTATGGGGCGTAATTACCAGGGTCCGTAGAGGCACCGCCTTTGTGGAGTGGGACCACAGTTGCCGTACGCCACTCCTTGGGCACGTATCCTGTGGTAAGGCTGAGATTAAACAGCTGCCTTATGTGCGGGTTTAATTCCTCATTTAGCTCGTGTAGCACACAGCCGGGGACACCATCCGGTCCCATTGATGCTGTGTTTTTAGCTTTAGAGAGAGCAGCTTTCACCTGCGCATTTGAGATGTCTGGGAGGCTACACTCTGCTGGGATAGTTATCTCTCCTTTATGGGGGAGAGGGGGGTGAAGTTTGCACTGAACCTGTCTGCCAGTATGTTGGCAATGTCTGTGGGTTCAGTGATTTTTGTATCATTTTGGACTAATTCTGAGCATATCTGGGAGTTTCCACCCAGGTTCCTAACATAGCTGAAAAAGGCCTTATGATTGTCCTTTGAATCCATGGCAATTTTTCTCTCAAAACTGGCCTTAGTTGATTTTATGAGTGCTCGTATTTTTTCACTAATAATGATCAGGGGTGACTTCCCTTTTATGGATTTTGTTCTATCATGTAATAGCTTTCTCCTCTTATTGTAAAGTTTGTTAATGGCTGGGGTCCACCAGACTGGACGTTTGCCCTTTGTGGAAAGAGTCTTGGTTTTATTTGGGATTGCCTGATCCATGCAGTCCTGGAGGTGGTCATAGAAGGCATTTGTAAGGGCTTCCGCAGCTTGGGATGTGGTTTCCACTGGCTCAGGGGCCTTGAAGGATACCACACCAGTCTTGAGTAGTGTGAAGTTTGCTTTAGAGAAGTTCTTCACTGTGGTCTTTTTTGTTTGAGGTGGGGGCGGGATGTGGATTTCCAGTGAGATTAGTTTATGATCAGATCTCACCAATGAGGGATATACTTCCGGTGTGGAGCATTTTGTCCCCATGTTTGTGATAATGAGATCTAGTATATTTTCTCCTCTCGTGGGAACAGTGACTAGCTGTTCCATGGCATTTGAATTTATGAACTCCAGGAACCGTTGGGCTAGAAAGTTAGGGCTTGAGTAATATTCCCAGTCTATATTCGGGTAGTTGAAGTCACCCAATATGATGGTGTTTGGAGATACATTTATACCCTCCAGTGTCTTCAGGAAGGCTGTGTGGGGTTCCTGAGTTTGAGAGGGTGGCCTGTAGCATGCTACAATTTGTAGAGCAGTTTTGCCTATGGTTAGTTGCACCTGGATGGTTTCCGAAGCTTGGCGTTGCCACCAACCTGGAGGTGTGGGTATCCTTTTGAATATGGATACACCCCCTCCTTTTGTGGTGTGGTCCGGGTTTTGGGGCCGGAACGCATGATATGAGGTAAAACCTAATAGTGCTGGGGTGCTCTCAGGAGCCTTGTACCAGGTTTCAGTTACAGCACAGGCATCGATGTTCTCCATACTGAGAAGGGCCTCGAGTGCGTGCATTTTGAGATTTAGACTTCTGGCATTGAGCAGCATTACCCTCAGTTTCTTCCCATTTTTGTTTTCTAGGGTGGTAGGTTTAGAATTTGAGCCTTGCCTAAAAAAGGCACTATAGGGGTGGCAAGAGCCTTAGCCAATATCCAGAATCCCAGGGTGACAGGTGCAGGCCGTCCCTTGCGAGCAGCGTGGCTTGTCAAGCATGTCATCCCAGGCAGACAGACACTGGATCCCCTTTGAATGACACCAGACATTAAGCCAATTGTTAAAGCTGATCATCTTGTCTCTATATTGTGGCATCATTCTTGGTGAAGGAAGGATACTGCTCAGGGTCAGGGTCATACCTGCCTGGGCTACATAATCAGAGAGCTCCTCTATGTCTCTTTTCATGCAGTCCAGGGAGGTACGTCTCAGGTCGTTCACACCAGCATGGACAATGACTGTGTCATATTTGTACTTGCCGTGGAGTGACCAGAGTGCTTGTGTTATGTGGCGGATTCTAGCTCGAGAGAGGGCCTAATTGCCAAGTAGTCCCTAAAAAGATAATCTTCATCTACATCCTGCAGACTCAGGGCAGTGGTCACATTAAGCAAGTCACCGAAGGCAAAGGGCTCATTTAGAGATAATTTAGATAGTGTAAACAAGTAGTTGCTTTCAGTATAATCAAACCACTGCTCCAGGTATTTCACTGCTGTCTCCAAGAAAACATTGAAGTCTCTTTTCAGTTTGTTAGCAGAAGTGCTGTCTAATGTGCTCATAAGTGCCCTAAGTTTCCCACCAAAGAAAGCACCTTCAGCTCTTGCCTGCAGTTTTTGCTTCAGAGACCATTACACAAAAAGTTTCCATGGCAGTAAGTGCTGATTTTTCTAATGTAATTATATGTTCATTAAAATCAACAAGAACAGCACAGAGAACGTGCAAATAGTACTGGTGCAGCGTAGGCAATTCATTCTCACCATGTTCATTAGCTGAAAAGTACTGCCATATCTGCCGGGGGGGGGGTCTCCTCTTCTCCCTGTGAGAGGAAATAGGACTGGAGCACTGGGAGATTTTTCACTACTCTTTCAATGGCTGGGAGTAGTGACGGCCACCTTGTTGGCACATGTCTTAACAGACTCTCAAATTCCATGCCACAAAACTCAAAGAAGTCTTTCAAGTCTCTGGTCCTTGTGGCCGAACCTGAGAAGTAGGTGAAAAGTCTCATTACAAATGCTTCCACGTCGTATGGTAGTTGCTGCAGCTTTTTTGGCTGCCTTGTGAATGATATGGGCAACACAGTTAGCCTTCTGGAGTGATGGGCACTTTTCTTTTAATCTGGTATGCACACTAGATTTCTTCCCATAGTTCACACTGGCATTATCAGCTCCATAAGCTGAAATGCTGTTCCAGGGCAAGGAGTGCCTTTCCATAATGTTGGAAATTTGCTGTGAAATAGCCTGTGCTGATTTATCAGGGTCTTCATAGAAGTCCAAAAGGCCATTCATCACCCCTTCTTCTTTAGAAAGATACCTCACAACAAGGGGAAATAATTTTATGTTCCCCTTGTTGGAAGCATCTGATGAAATTGCAAATGAAGTGCCTGGTTTTTGAAGGTCATGCAGGAGGCATTCCAATGAGTGTGGTCCCAAAACATTTTCAACTATGGCTTCAGCCTTGGTTCTGCCACAAGATAGTTTCTTTGCAGTGTCCGAGTCACTGTACAACTGGCTGGCCAACTTTACTGCACAGTCCAAGCTGTTATAGGAAATGTTGTGCTTAACAGCATGGAAAACCTCAGAGGCTTCTGCTGCAATGATCCTAAGTTCTGGTCCCTCAAGGTTTATGTTCCTTGCCCACTTTGTCATCAGTTGAGTGGATTTCGCTTGAAGAATGGCAGTCTTATGTTGTTCAGGTGCCTCATGTCGTGCGACATCATTTCTTCCACCGTGGGTCACTAGTAATTCTCTCTTGCAGTACCTGCAGAATGCTTTGACATCATTGCATCTCTCGATCCAGTCAAATTCTGTTTTCCAAACGTCCTGCCACTTGCACATTCTCTTGCTGCTGGTTGACTGTGATGAAACTGCTGCTCTCTTCATGCTTGAATCTGTACTTACCTGATATGCAACATATTTACCAACACTGTGTTAGTAGGGTGCAGGAACGTACTGCTGCACAGCACAAATGAACTGGCTTAAAAAAACATTGGCACACGAAAGAACTGGCTCGAAAAACATTGGCATGCAAAATAACTGGCTTGAAAAACATTGGCACATGAAAGAACTGGCTTAAACATTGGCACATGAAAGAACTGGCTCAAAAATCATTGGCTTGCGAAAGAACTGGCTCGAAAAATATTGGCATGCGAAAGAACTGGCTTGAAAAACATTGGCACATGAAAGAACTGGCTCGAAAAACATTGGCAGGCGAAAGAATTGGCTTGAAAAACATTGGCACACAAAAGAACTGGCTCAAAAAACATTGGCACACAAAAGAACTGGCTTGAAAAACATTGGCACACGAAAGAACTGGCTTGAAAAACATTGGCACATGAACTGGCTCGAAAAACATTGGCATGCGAAAGAACTGGCTTGAAAAACATTAGCACATGAAAGAACTGGCTCGGAAAACATTGGCATGCGAAAGAACTGGCTTGAAAAACATTGGCACACGAAAGAACTGGCTTAAACATTGGCACTTGAAAGAACTGGCTTGAAAAACACTGGCACATGAAAGAACTAGCTCGAAAAACATTGGCGTGCGAAAGAACTGGCTTGAAAAACATTGGCATGCGAAAGAACCGAGGAATGGAGCAGAAAAGAGTTATTACAAACAGTATGAAAAAGGTCAAATAGTAAATGAGGTAATGTAGGGGACATTTTGGCCATTGAAAACTAGCATTAATACAGCTTGTAGAAAATGAAATGCATTATTTTTACCACTGAACATGCCCACCTCACCCCACCCCTTAAGACAAAAAAAGTTAACCACATTCACTGAACCAAAAAACACTAAAATTAATGAGAATGCATAGTGGATACCATAGACCTGATTTAGCTTTTGACCACAGCAGTTAAAATAAATGTATGGCACTAATTTACACAGCGCAATGATCTATTAATGAACATGCCCAACAGCAGCACTGGTCATAATCGGATTATAATGAAAACAGTACATAAGTATGCTGAAGACATCACTAAAACACAAAATACAAACTTTGCTACTTATAAACGCAAACTACTCTGTAACAACGACATGATTTAGCACAATCTCAAATACATTGCATTAACTTCTGAGCATCCATCCACAAAAAAAAAATAAACAGGAAAAAAAGTCTGTAAACATTTTAACTTTTAAAAATACTTCTTGCAAGAGAAGTAATATAAACTACAATGTACAGCAGACTCCATGGGCTCCTTTTACCTCAAAACATAGCAATTAAGAGTAATTTACCCAGCACAGCAATGCAATAAACAGGCCCAAGTAAAAGCAACACACTCATATTCACATTACAAGCAAAGCAGTACATTTTAACCTTATTAAAAATGCATAATAAATTAAATGCACACACATTTACATGTATAAATGAAAACAATCTTGAAACAGCTTCGGCAAATTGGCAACATGTACCTACTAGAATAATAAATGAATTACATTAACTGTTAACATTCCCCCTCAAAAGATAGACTTGTACCACATACACATGGACTTGCAGGAACTAACAGGAAAATTACCTAAACAGTATATCGTAACTTCCTGAAAACAGCATTAAATTGCACACATTTCCATACAAAAAAGTGCAAACTATGCTCGAACATTTTCTATCTGCAAACAGACAATACCCAGAAAAAGCTACGACAATAGAAATACATCACACTAAATTTATATTTCACTGCCCCCCAACAGAAATAAACAACTTCTATACACAGTTCAGCCTTTTAAAAGTAATGCTTCCAAATCATACCCCCAAGAATAATAACAATTACATATACATTCAGGTTTTATATCTTTAAAAACTGCTACTCAAAAATATCAAAATAACCACTGCACAGATTTAAATACTGCGTACTGCACCCACCATCTACCTCTAAACATTAAAAAAATTAAACCACAATATATTCCCATTTTAAACTAGTACTCAAAAATCTCAAAATAACCACTGCACAGATGTAAATACTGCATACTACATCCCCATCTACCTCTAAACATTAAAAACTTAAAGCACATGATTCCCATTTTAAATAACTAAAGCCACAAAATGCAATTATGTACTTACCACTATCACAGTTATTGCTGGGCTAGCTTGCTTCCTTCCTGCTGGAATGGCTAGTTGGATGTTCAAGTAGTGGCTGGGCTGGCTGGCAGGCTCCCTTGCAGGCTGGCTTCTTTCCGGGCTGGCTGGAGAAACAGAATGTCAGATCTTTTTCATTCACAGCTGTTGTAGAGCTTAGTGCTCTACAGCTGCGACCTTTATGGGGCTCTTCTTAGCAAGTTCCCGCCCCCTCCAATCCTTGCAGCCAGTTACTGTGCTGCATTACCACCCGGACTTAACAGGGAATCGCTCTAACTGCAGGTCCGGGTGGTGACGTAGCCGCATTGCCGTGGAAAAAACGGAAGTATTTTCGGCTTTTCCACGGCAATTGAATTTGCGATCACGAAAAGGGGAAAAACGGGACTTTAAAGTCCCATGCTTGGTGACCGCGGGAAGCAGGATGAGAGGGCTCAACCCATGAGTGTCCCGCTGACAATGGGATGGGTGGCAACCGTATACTCTTAGCTGTACACAAAAGCACTCTACAACCACATTCATAGCTGCATAGAGGAGGCTGTATCTGTCCAAGTCAAATCTGTGATTACTGACAAAAATAAACCACCCTGGTGAACCCGTAGCATAAATAGGTTATTCAGCAAGAAAAAAAAAATCCTCTCCACGGCAAAGAAGTAACAGACAGAACAGTGGAAAAGACAGTTGTCAATCTCAACAAACAAATTAGAGAGCTGGTTAAATCTGCCAAAGCAAACTATTAGGCAAAGATAGCCTCCCAGATTGAAAGATAACCATAATGCTTATTTTATTTTTATGTTCGTAATCTCAGGCTAAAGGCTCAGCAGTGTTACGAGTTAATCATGAATGGCAACACTTACATCCAGCCTGAAACTGTAACAAACCTGATGGCTGACAAGTTCAGTTCAAACTTCTCCCCCATCACTTTCTACCACGCCCAAAGAAATACCCACAACAGTCCCCCCTGCCAGTCATTACAAGGGAGACAGATCCTTACTGTGCTTGCTAAAGTAAAAAAAAAACGGCCTCCGTGGTTACTGACAGCAATCCAGGAGGCTTCTTAAATAGCTTAAAACAGAATCTGTCAGTGCCACTAGAAACCGTCTTTAACCACAGCCTCCAGATGAGCTTTGTCCCAGAGGAATGGAGGACTGCAACAGTTGTCCCTGTGCACAAATGGGGCCCATCAATTGACCCAGGGAACTACAAACCAATAAGCTTGACCAGTCTTATGTGCAAGGGCATGGAGAGAATTGTCATTACATAAAGGTGGAGCATTCACCGATCCGGTCATTTATAGACCCATCAGCCTGATCTGCAAAGCCATGGAACTTATTATCATGGACCTCATTAACAGGGACACTGGCAACCTCCAAACACTCGACCCCACATAGTTTGTATTTGTCAAGGGGAGGTCATGTCTGTTAAATCTGTTCGACTTCTTTGAGGCAATCACCAAAGCCAAGGATGAGGGGAAGATGGTGCACACCGCCTACTTTGACCTGGCCAAAGCCTTCAACACCATTCCCCACTCGGGCGTAATAGATAAACTCTGTCAAATAGGCATCAATTCATGTTACCAGATGGATAGCAAACTGGCTCACTGATGGAACCCACCTAATCAAAATAGGGGAAGCCACCTCAAGCAGTAGACGCGTAATGAATGGCATACCCCAGGAATCGGTCTTGGGGCCTCTGTTATTCGGGATATACTTCTCTGAGGTGCAGGCCAAAACCAGTGGGCTATAGCTGACCAAGTTTGCAGATGAATGCAAGCTGGGCATTGTCTTCAATTCCCCAAGTGATGTGGACCTCCTCCAAGAGGGTCTCACCCAAACAAATGACTGGTGCCAGAAACATGGCCTCAAGCTGAATGCCAAGAAATGCATTATCATCCCCTTTGGGGAGATTGATGTCCCCACATAATCACAGTAATAACAATGTCCTAAGTACATCCCCACATATAATCACATTAATAACAACGTCCTAAGTACGCAATCAGTAGTGAGTGAATTGAGCACCTAGGTTAATAGCAACATGACTTTTGACCATCATGTTGCTTCCGTCGTATGGAAAGCTTTCTACGTGGCCCACCTCATAAGTAAGGGTATCTCATCAAGGTACAGAGGTCATAACATCCCTGTATTCTTGCCTTATAAGACCAGTTATTGAATACAACGCCTCCTTCGGCATGTACCTTGCGAAGCACATGCAGCAGCTGGAGAGACCACAGAGGTTTCTCACCAGGAGAATCCAGAGCCTCAAACATCTACCCTACACAGATGGGCTAAAAGCCCTGTCCCATATAAACTTCTCAGAGGTGAAATCGATCTGAGACCCCACCTTGATGGGACTGCTGCATATCCGCAAGTCAAGCTCCACTCGAGTTACCCATACTTGTAGCCTCAACCTGGTCTGTGATATCAGTAGGATTTGTTGATGGAACAGATTTGTGTCCCCCCCCCCCCACCTGTAGAGTAGAATCCATGTCAGCAAAGTACTTTATCCCTTTTTAAGCGCAACCTGGATAACTGGATGTAAAACGTAAAATACACCTCTGGGCTTCCACCTGTGCCCCTGCTGGACAGAGGCTTTGGGTGCTGACTTGTCTAAACATGGGCTAAACTCTTGGCTAGGCTTATAAAATCCTTAGGGCCAATATCCTAGCAACTTCCTATGATTATGGACACGATCAATAACGACATAGAAATTCTCCAAACACCTGACCAGACCCAATTTGGTTTTGTCAAAGGGAGGTCTTGCCTGCTCAGTCTGGTGAACTTCTTCAGGAAAGTCACCAGGGCCATGGATGAGGGTAAATGGCACACACCACTTATCTAGACCTGGCCAAAGCTTTCAACATAATCCTCCACCCAGAGGTCATAGATAAACTTACTGAGTTAGGCTTAAACCCTTACATCTTCAGATGGATAGCATACTTGGCATACTTGGCTCACTGACAAGTACACATGTTGTCCAGATAGGTGAATCAACTTCTGGTAAGAAACCTGTTTACTAGCAGTGTCCCACAGGACTTAGTGTTGGGACCCTTCCTGTTTTGTATATACTTCTCTGAAGTGAAGGCCAGTGTTGGAGGCCTCTAGTTCAACAAATTCGCAGATGACTGTAAGATGTTAGGAATCACTGAATCTCCAAATGTTGTTGACATCCTACAAACGGGCCTAAACATTCCAAATGAGTGGTGCCAAACCCGTGATCTGAGACTAATTGCTAAAAAATGTGTAATCATACCGTTTGGTAAATCAGATTACCCAGCAAATTGTAATAGTGATAGAGCACATCTGAAAGTAAACCAAGTGGTGAGAGACCCAGGAACACAGGTAGATGATAACCTAAATTTTGACCACCAGGTAGCTAGAGTAGTAAGGAAATCCTTCTGTGTGACTCAACTTGCAAGTAAAGGCATGGCATCAAGATCAAAGGAAGTCATAATGCCATTGAACTTGGCCCTCATTAGGGCCATAATTGGGTACAGAGCTCCCTTTTGGATGTATTCTACCAGGCACCTACACCAACTGGAATAACCCCAGAGGTTTCTCACTAAAAAAAAAAACATACAAAGTGCAAGTCAAATGTCTTATGCAGACCAGCTAAAGGTCCTATCCCTTTACTCTTTCTCATTTCGTTTGAGACATGGCTTATGACTGACCTACAAGGGATTCTGTAATCCAGCCCCAGTAAAAATGTTACATGTTCGCAAGAAAAGTTGTAAGAGGGTTGTGCATTCCATGGACCTGAACCTTATTTGTGACTCTAACAGAACTTGCTGGGGAGACAGATTTGTATTCTAAAGGCTGCCACCTCAATGGAATAAACTGCCCATTTTCGTAAAACAAAGCCCGTCCCTCACTCTCTTCAAAAAGAATTTGAAAAAAAGGATGGGGAAATGTAAATTCCCTCTCGGGGTACTGCATATGTCCCTTATGGACAGAGGCAGTCTGTAAAATGACTCAGGGCTCCAAAACCCAAAGATCCACTACCTTGATACTACCCCATCCCATATCTGGGGAATTAAGATTTAATATTGCCATATCCTGGGTATTCTTGGCTAGGCTTGTTAAGGCCCTTGTGCCACTAGCCTAGTAATCACCTATGAACCTAGGAATCCCCTATGATGGCTCTGGTTAAAAACTGAAAAAAAAAAAACATATCTTTGTATCTTTTTTTTGAATGGCTACTCGACCCAAACCTGCCTCCAGAAGAATAACTAATTTTATTTTTTTCTAAATTTGAATGCCCCCATAGGGGCAAACAGCCTCATGAAATTGTTTCCTTGGAAAGTTAAATCTATCCCATAATTCAGTGTGGGGACACAGCTCATGAGGATAAATCACCCTACTGTATTTTGTCACATCCCAATTCCATTATCCATAAATGGAGGAGCTAGTAAATATAGTGTTGGTATCCTTTCAGGGATCCAAAGTGGGACATGGGGTGTGGCTAACATATGACATTACTGTGAGTGTAATCAAGGGTAGAGGGTGTGGCCAAGCACATGACATCACCATGGGAGTGGTGGAGATGGTGCAGTTAATGACAGTGTGCTGTTGTGTAGTACTAACAGCACACTGAAATCTCTCGCAAGCTAAAATAATTTATTACAGATTTTTTAACAGACTATTTTCAAGTGGACTATTTTATAAGTCAATGCATTTAAATTTATTAATTGCTCGTGTGATTTTTTTGTAGGTGTGGTTATCTGTTGGGGGAAGGTATTTAAGTGATTTTGTTAATGCTGTCTTTTGTCTGAAGAAGTACAGACATTGACTTGTACGAAAGCGCTAAGCTTATTAAACTGTTGTATTATTGAACTGGATTTTGTTGGAGTGTCTTCTGTCCATTCCCTTTTTTGTTTTTCATGGTTATACAGATAACTGCCTAAATACACAAACAGTGATATTTGAAATGATGAAGCAGAAAATTAGTTAGACAGCATAAAGTGAACAAAACTTCTTGAAATGCTCAAACACAAGTGTAAAAAAAAAAAAGCACGTAAGCAAGTTTACCCATCAAACAATAACTGCTGTTCAAACTTCTAGTAGATGTAGAATTTTGCATCTTTAGCAGCTCGCAAATAAATACGCAGTAGTAAAAATTTAATTCTTAAAAATATCCTAAAACGCACTATAAAATCCATTATCAATATGCTTAACACCCTCCATGTACCACTGAATGTAGAAAAAGATATACACACTTTCACCTTTAGAAAAAAATTGCTTGCATCCATCCATCCTCAACCCCTTTTCCCATTTTTACACATGGAGTTGGGGTGTTCAACAGTGACAGTCTTCTAGAGCCAAGGTTTAGAACGCTGGGTGACTAGATTGGTACTAGGCTATCGGCCCTAGGGCCTATACAAGCCTAGCCATAACAATTCCCTGGCTATTTCTTCCCACACTATTTACTTCCTGGACCCCTGTCTAGCAGGGCAACTGACGTGATCCCCGGGGTGAATTTCCTTTCTCCCAAAGGGAGAAATGGTTATTGTACCAGAAACAGTCACTTTAAAATCTACTTGCAGTGTCCAATGCACCCAGTTTACCTCTGAAAACAGCATAAAAATATCTTTTAAAAATCATAACACTGAAATGTTAGTTGTACTTAATTACTGTAGTGCAGAATAGGACCACAATAGTTCTTAGTTGCAGGTTGGCTGGCATGCTTTCTTCTGGAGTGGCGTTGTTGGCTACCTGGCTATCTTGTTCCCTTCTGAGCTGTCTGGCTTCCTACTGAGATGGCTAGTTAGTGGGCTGGCCTCCTTCTGGACTGATGGGCTGGATGTCTGTCTTCATTCTGGGCAGAAGGGCTGGATTGCTGTCTTCCTTCTGGGAAGAAGGGCTGGATTGCTGTCTTCCTTCTGGAATTGGTAGGTGGGCTGAATGGCTGGCTTGCTTCTGTTATGGGCATTGCTTTAACATTTCTAGTATGTGTGTGTCATGTTTCACCTGGTGCCACAGGGCATATGACACTGTGAGTCCTTGTAAAATTTTGGTTTTCATATTCATATTGCTCAGGCCTGTCACGCTTTTCGTTATTGCCAAAAGACTGCTTAATGTCATCAAACAGTTACAAGTTTTTAGCTATGGTCTTTATTGATGCAATTTTGAAATGGCACATATGGAAGCTTATTGGAGTGCCAGTTAATTCCATTAGTTCCCATCCATTTATGTGATACCTCTCCAGAGCATACATGTTTGTGTTTTACTGTTATCATGAAGGGATACGACTTTGACTGTGTACATCTTTAAAATTTTGTTTTGTAATTTACTGACTTGGTTTGGTCCGTGCACAAGCCATACTTGCGGAATTTCTTTGTGCTGAACTAATCAGAAGTTCACCCTTGGTCTTGGGCTTATGTCTCTGATGAACAAAGATCTTCAGTAAATCACCACTAAATAAATAAAATTTCTGGGTCAAATTTGGGTTGCATGGCTAGGCTTATACGGGCCCTAATGGTCATTAGCCTAGTACACACCTACTGTAAAATGGGCCTATTTTGTTTCATTGACATTCTAAAGTTGTGGGGCTTTGTAGTGCTCTTTCTTATGTGAGTACCACACAAACACATTGCAGGCAGTCGCTGAACAATTTTCAGCAGATGGATGTCACCTAACAGGGAACATCTCTCCCTGCAGACCCTGGTTGGTGATGTAACTGAATTGCAAAGAAAAGCCAGAAAAGGGTGCAATCTGTGATGATATAGAAAACTGGACTTTGCATGGCCCACTGTTTTATGTTGCATATGAGCGATGAGGTGGAGAGCTCCCAAACTTGTCTAGCTGAAAGTGGGATTGGTGACAACCTTAAATACTGATAACTGGGATTCCACAGTTCAAATATTCAGTGGATTGCAGTGACGGTTACAAATGTAGTTTTACTTGTGCAGTGTTCCAAATTCTGTTAATGCAACTTTTGCAGAAGTGTTAAACTGCTGAGAAAATCTGTACTTTTTGCAAAGGCAACTTGTGAAAATTTTCAGTTCTTGGCCCGGTTACTCCTCTCATCTTCCCTTCCTCATTCATCTAGAGTGCAATGTATCCAGTTTTTCACAGTTCATCTGTGCATAATAATAATAATAATACACTTGGCCTGGTGTGTCATGAGTTATGTTCTTTTCATGTCTGTGCATACTCCTGTCATCTGAGCAGCACTTTAACAGAAAAAGTTATAAAATTAGTGCGTCATCTAACAGTATAGGCAAATGTAACTGTTCCTAAAAATGTTGCCAGTAAAAAGTTGAATATGAAATGCATACTGACAGTTTACATATCAAGAAGTCAACTGTGTTATTTCATATAGACCTTTAGATAATGAAATGTTATTGTGTGTATATTAATGTGCACCTCCTAGGCCTCTGTCGTGAACTTGTAGTTTCTATAAATATTACCATTTTGTGTGTTTCTTGGAAGATTTTTGCTTTATGCAGTGTTTTGGAGGTCACTGTAAAGCAGAACGCAGTAACAATTCCTTGTCACTAATTGTCTGCACACTTGCCTGTTCAACTAATATTAATAGTGCTGTCACGTGAGAGAAAGGAAAATATGCTGATTGTGAAATGTACTGCCTAATCCACAGAAGTGCTTCAGAAAAATTGTTGTACAGTTTGTTTATGGCAGGGGACCACCAGATTGGCTTCCTATTTTTGGAGGATTGCGTCTTGGTTCTGTTTGGGATAGCACGATCCATGCACTCATGTAAGTGCTTATAAAGTGCAACTGTGTAGGATTCAGTAGTCGTAACTGTATTGTCCATTCACTAAAAATGCACATCTACATCTCAATTGAGTGATACAGGGTATCACAAACAAATCATAGTGCTATAGCATAGTGAAATAACCCTGTAAACAAATATGTGCAACTTCATAAATTACTATAAAATATAAAACTAAAAAACCTTGTGAACCGACCTCACATGATAGATCGAAACACAATCCACATAAAATCTCAAAACTGTACTCATAAATTCAGCATTTATATTCAAGCAAAGGTAATATATAGAGATGCTTCTTACTATCTCATATGCAGAATATACCATTTAACTGCATAAATGAAAGGCGTTCGTGCTGAATACAACTATACCTAACCAAGAACAAGCCTTCAACTCTACATTCATATCTAATGTTATAGAACATCTAGGTTATGTATGATATGTATGATAAATCTTGTGTGTTTAACTTTAAATTTCTAAGCGCAATTTTGCTGATTCTGCAACCAATCAGTATCAATGATAGTCCTTTTAAAGAGCTTAATTTTTGCAATTTTTATCTAAGTCTGAAGAAGCCTGTTGGCGAAAGCTTACTTTGTACCAAAATAAAAGAAATTTTCTATTTTAACAACTTGTTCCTGGAATATTTGGTGGTTGTACACCTTGCTACTTCTACAGTGAAGACGTTTTATTGCCATTTGGAACAGCGTATATGGTGACTGTGTTATTTACATATATTTTATTTACGCTGATTCCTGCTTCTGCTGGTGTATTTATCTGCTTTTGGACTTTTTATATTTGCCGTTTACCGTCAGTGAATCACCGGAGAGGCATGGCGAACGTCAACAACGTTAACAACGTCAGCATTGAATTACCATACGTACTTCCTATTACGGAGAGACCTAGCAGGTTCACTGAACGTTTTAAAGCGTGTATTACCGGAGAAGATAATTTACTTTTGGATTTTGTACCTAATATTGAAGGAACTTTGGGCAATGAGAACGATGTAAGTAACCTTAACGTTACTAATGACTTACAACAGATATAGACAGTCTTTACTAAACTTAAAAGACTGCAAGTCCAAAGACAGTATTTCGAAGCTTGTCTTAGTAAAAGAATTATACCACGAGGTCTTCGCATTCTGAAAATGCCCGCGTCAGGAAATCAGTTCCCGGATCTTTTATATCGCTGGCAACAGCTCAATCTTGAGCTCAGCTTCAATTACATGAAGCTTATGATTGAGTATCATTTGCCAGAAGAAAATAGACTAAGACTTTCTGTGAACAACTTGTTTAATGATTTTATGGATAAATATGATAATAATTTATGTGTTTCACGTTTAGAAAGAGTGATAGAGGATGTCATGTTATTAGAAAAGAGGTTAATGGACCAAAAGAAAAGTAAAATAACTCGTGATACACGAGATTTTAAAAATAATTTTGCCTTTACTTGGCCAAGAGACAGCAACACACAGTTAAGATCGTCTGAAGGTTATAATAGTTCCAATAGTTCAAGAAGGTTAGGGCATGCGACTGAATTGGAATCAGTACATGATAAGACAAACACATTTCCAAGGAATAAGAATGCAACTGTACTCAGTAATAGGAATGAAAAAGAGAATGTTAACAACATACAGACTACTGATATAACGGATAGTAATGAACATGGTGATGGACACATAGTTAGCACGAATGCCACTATACAGCAAACTAGTCCTATTAGTAATAAGACAGATGCAGATGGTAAACATACTGGCAGTGAAAATGAAGGAGCTCCATCTGCTTTATTAGGAGAAACTAATGATAATATCAACATAGTGAACATGAATAAGACATCACTTGGAGGCATGGTAGTTAGACCAAAAGTTAATAATAAGCCAATGAGCATGGAGAATGTACAGCCCCCCCATAGCACAGGACCATTTTTTGGGAACAAAACGGTCCACCAGCAGGGGAGACAAAAAGAAAGGCTCAATAGAAGAGCAGCAGGGACCCACGATAAAAGATGTAGGAAAAGACAATTCATTAGTTTTTAACTTATCTAACAGAGAGTTGACCGAACATGAAATACTTGTCTTGAATAGAGAGTGATAGCCAGTGACATAGCTTGGGGGGGGGGGGTGTGCCCTGGGCAGCACTTTTGGGGCTGTCACTTTTTTAACTAATCTGTTTTTAAACCGTTTTTTTTTTTTTTTTTTTAAAAGAACGATCCCATAACATTTGCTTCTGGTCCAGTTACGTCTGTGCATGTTATTCTTCTGCACAATTTTAGAATACATCTGTTCCAAGTAGCTGCTCACATTAGTGCTTACCTGTTCCAAGTAAGGAGAGATTTGATTTCTTATTGTTGCTCATATTTGTCTTTTTGCTGCCCTTGCTGATTCTTATTGCTGCAGTGGTCTAGGTAGAATTTGTGGGTACATTATCATGATGTCTCTGAATTTATTACATTCATAATTATTATGCAGGGGAGGTTTTATTTCAAAGAATAATGTTGAAAATGAAAGATGGTATCTAACTTAGGCAGATACCTGGTTCTATACTTATGTGCCTTTAGCAGAGAATACTTTGTTTTCACTATAAATTTTCAGTACTTGCGTATTATCGCAACCACATTTCTAGTGTGGTGTAATTCATAATGTCATTGCGGAACAAGTGCTTCTGAAATTAAAAAGGGGTGTTTAAAGTCCAAAGCAGTATTTACCACTTTGGTTTTGCAACAGGAACAGGAGTAATGGGTAAATCCGTATTCCTGGGTAGCGTCCTTTGCCGATGACATGTACTGAGAAGTAAAAGTAACCTGATGCTACACATATGGCCTATGAATATCAATACTTACTGACTTCCATTCTCATATCATCCCGTTGACTTGATAGTGACACATTGTTATGAGCGACAGACCATAAACATGGGTCAAAAAGCTGGACATTGTGCACAAATCTGGACAGTTGACAGGCGTGTATAAGTGAAATAGCAGTGGGAAGTAGGTACACTGCAGCAAAGCACCAGTTATGTACAACGGCCCATTTAATTTCGGAGTGCGGAAATATGATCAGTGCATGTAACAAACTCAAAACGGACATTACCACTTCCTCCAATTCCACCTTTTACATTAACCTTTCTATCCTT
This sequence comes from Protopterus annectens, assembly GCF_019279795.1. Taxonomy (NCBI): domain Eukaryota; kingdom Metazoa; phylum Chordata; order Ceratodontiformes; family Protopteridae; genus Protopterus; species Protopterus annectens. The sequence continues at coordinate 499,273,340 of NC_056726.1, read as the reverse complement.
ACTGAAGGCAAGCCTTGGCAAAGAACTGACGATGACGGACATTTCTGTCAGCAAGGCACCGCAAGAGCAAGACATGTAGTGAAAACCTAAAATAATGGGAGGACAACAGCCTAAAAAAATCCGGCTACATTAGAATTATTTATACACTTTGAAACTGACGCAATGACTTAAAATGTGTCACCATGTGAACACCATATGAATACTTGCTACTTGCGCATTATCGGTTTTACAAATGTGGTTGCGATAATACGCAAGTACCATATTTATTTCTTGGACATAGAGCGATTTGTATAGTGGGGTAAAGGGGAAGGTTGTCACAGGAAAATTTTTGTCAGAGGCCACAATCAGCTGGTGAGGATGGTGCAGGAGTTCAATATTGTCATTGCTATATGAAAACATGAAGATATTGTGTTTTCATAAACGAATAGTAATACTGCATTTGTGGTGACAGACAAAGTGCTGAATCAGTGTGTATTGGTGATTTAACTGGAACCTGTAGAAGGCTGCTTGTTCTATTTGTAGCAAGTTGTTTGCTATAGTGTTTGAACAGAAGCTTTTTTTTTTTTCCAGTTTGAGGTCGGGGTGAGTTCCAGGAACTGCACAGGACTCCAAATGATCTACAATATGTGTTGAATGTCATTTGAGTATATGAGGTGAAATGTGAACCTCTGATAGCATGTGAAAGAGAAAGGTTGCAGTTAAGGATGGATAGTAACCAAAAATGCTAAGACTTTATAACAAAGAAGCAAATAAGGTGAGAAAAGTACTAAGCATACCTCTCAACTTCTTAATACAAGAAATCTTGAAAAAAATAAGGGGGATCAAAGTACCAAAAATAGGGAGAGATTTTAAATACTGCACTTACAAACTTAGAAAGCTGCTAGAATAGTAGGTTTTACATTGTTGATTCTTATTGCTGTGCTCCTGCCACTCATCATTTTGATGGTTCTTATTGCTGTACTCTTGCTGTGTGTGCTAAGGTGGTAACTTGTACAGATGACTTACTTTTTAAATGTTTAGTATGAAATGGCATATTGTGTGGTAAGAGAAATGAAGGAAATAGTCATTGTGCATCTAAGGCAGAACATGAGGGGTTTGTTTGCTAGATAGTTTAGATGCTGTCATTAAATACTATGGAATTGTTGATGAATAAGTTTGTTTGTGTCTTTTGGCTTTTCCCGGTTAGGGGTCACAAAAGCGGAACTCCGGTCCGCTAATGATTGGCAGTAGATTTTTACGTGCCGAGTTGCCAACCCTGACGCAAAAACCTTCAACGAAGGTACGCCCATTCACGCATGTCTCCACACAGAAGACGCTCTAGCTGAGAATCAAACAGGACGTCTTACTGTGAGGCGACAACCCTACCACAGCACCACCACCGCAGCAGACTTAGAAGTATGTAGCTAAGTGAAATCTTGAAATGCTGAGGGTAATGTTAAACTGGGAGTAACTGATTAGGATGTGCCTGTTTTTGTCTACTATGCCACAATATCCCATGATAACACCAAGCTTCACTAGTTGAGAAACACCAGCAATGAGTCTTAAGCCCACTCTTATCCAATGGGGTAGGGTCAATCTCTCACCCCAGACTGACGTTTGGCCTCCAGACAACTGATGAAATCCAGGTCATTGGCAGCACAAGGCAACACCTTGCTCCATGCTGTCAAGCTTGTCCATAATTAATTGCACTTTTTTAGTATTCCAAGAGAGAAAATCGGTGTACAGTAGTGATTTACAAGTTGAAGTATGCATAATTACAAAGGTATCTAAAGCAACGTCAAGCTCAGATATCTCATTAAATATTTCATGCAAGTAAAAAAAAAAAAAAAAAAAGATTTTTTTTTAACTCAATCAAAATTATGTAAATAACACAGTCACCATATACGCTGTTCCAAATGGCAATAAAACGTCTTCACTGTAGAAGTAGCAAGGTGTACAACCACCAAATATTCCAGGAACAAGTTGTTAAAATAGAAAATTTCTTTTATTTTGGTACAAAAGTAAGCGCTTTCGCCAACAGGCTTCTTCAGACTTAGATAAAAAATTGCAAAAAATGAAGCTCTTTAAAAGGACTATCATTGATACTGATTGGTTGCAGAATCAGCAAAATTGCGCTTAGAAATTTAAAGTTAAACACACAAGATTTATCATACATAACCATTTAAATACTCCATTCACTAAAATGCACATCTACATCTCAATTGAGTGATACAGGGTATCACAAACAAATCATAGTGCTATAGCATAGTGAAATAACCCTGTAAACAAATATGTGCAACTTCATAAATTACTATAAAATATAAAACTAAAAAACCTTGTGAACCGACCTCACATGATAGACCGAAACACAATCCACATAAAATCTCAAAACTGTACTCATAAATTCAGCATTTATATTCAAGCAAAGGTAATATATAGAGATGCTTCTTACTATCTCATATGCAGAATATACCATTTAACTGCATAAATGAAAGGCGTTCGTGCTGAATACAACTATACCTAACCAAGAACAAGCCTTCAACTCTACATTCATATCTAATGTTATAGAACATCTAGGTTACATCTGACAAATTAACTTACATGCCTATAACAAAAATATAGTTACTTATGTCTACATAGTCTCCTCTTTTTGAGAAATGGTTTAATTTGGACCTTGTCATTGAGACCAGGTGGTTCGTCAGCTCGCCATCTGATTATCCACCTTGTCTCTTGTTCTAAGGTTCGATTGACAAGGTCACCTCCTCTAAAACTCTGTGTAATCTTCTGGATAACATAAAAGCTAAACATGTGTTCTATTCCTGCTGATTTATTATGTTTAGCTAAAGCGTTCATATCTGAGCCTACCCTAATCTGATAACAGTGTTCCCTTATACGTTCCTTTAAAGTGCGGTTCGTCTTCCCAATATAATAAGCAGGGCAAGAATTACAGACTGCTAAGTAGACAATGTTATTACTCTCACAATTTGTATTAGTATGAAAGTAGTAACTACGACCTGTGGTCGGATGTTTAATATAATGTCAGTGTTAATAAATTTACACTGATTACACTTTCCACATGGCTTAGTGTTAGCATTTAAATCTACTGCCTGTCTGTTATATGAAACATGTCTAGGTCTACACAAAAGACTCTTCAAATTAGGATGATTCTTATAAGTAACGCTTGGCTTAGGTCCTATAATATTGCATATTTCTCTATCTGAACGCAAGATTTCCCAATGCTTCTCCATAAGGCCTTTCACTCTTAGATTAACCTGACTAAAAGTTAAAGTCGCTCTCACTTCATTTGAAGGAATGGTCTCTACATTCTGTATGTCTGTCTGATCCATAAAATATGGTCTCGCTCTATTCGATCTTAATGATTCTACAACTGTAATTGTTTCATTTATGTCTTTTTCACAGTAACCCCTCTCTATAAATCGCTCTTTAAGGTCCTGTAGTCCTGATTGAAAACATTGTTCATCTGGGTTAAGCCTAGACACTCTCATGAATTGTCCTTTTAAAACATTTCTAAAGACATAAAGTGGGTGCATACTTTGTCTGTGCACTAAACTATTCCTATGGCATCCTTTTCTATATACAGACGTATTTAATATACCACTGTCAAACCTAGTAATCTCTACGTCCAAATAGGAGATATTAGTCCTGGAGAAATTCATGGTGAATTTCAAGAACTGTGTACTTGTATCTAAGTATGTTACAAATTTCCTAAGGGAGGGCTCATCTCCTAGCCACAAAAAGAAAAGGTCATCTACAAAACGACAATACATTGCTATATGTTCCTTGAAATAAGCACTTGAATAAACATATTCATCTTCCCATTTGGCCATAACCAGGTTGGGGTGTAGCTATTGGCACACGAAGTGCCCATAGCTACGCCATCCCTCTGAAGATACAAATCTTCTCCAAACGCAAAAACATTATTAGTCAAGATTGTTTCCAATAATAGGGCTATTAAATCTACTTTTTTGATTGAAAACTGTGAATGACTTTTTAAGTATTCAGTGATGAATTTAATCCCAGTGTCATTTGGAATCATAGTAAACAAACTAGTCACATCTAAAGTCACTAGAAAAAATTGTTGGTCATCACTAAGATGCCGTGTATTAGTGTAGAAATCTATCAAAAATTGCTTGCTATCTTTCAAGATTCGTTGGTTCATATCTACTATAGGTCTCAACAAACTCTCAATGTAAATAGAGAGGGGCTCTGTAACCCACCCTTGCCCTGCAACAATGGGTCTCATGGGTGGGTTCATGTTGTTCTTATGAATCTTAGGGAGACCCTGAATTATTGGAATGATAGGGTCTTTAACTTTAAAGAAGTCATACAATTCTGTAGTAATATCAGATGACATAATAAGGTCATCTAAAGTATAGTAGACACTAAACACCTTGTCCTTTAAATTTTCATAATCTATTTTCATATAGAATTCATCATCAAGCTAACATAGAAGTCATTTTTGCGTTGTAATCTGTGGTATCCATTATGACAATGGGACCTCCTTTGTCGGCTGGTCTAATAACAATAGAAAGATCTCTTTTTAAGTTATTCAGAGCCTTCCGCTCAAGGTAATTCAAGTTCTGACCATGTCTAGATCTCCTATTATTATCAAAACATTCATATATGTCATTTTCTAAAACCTTGCCGAATACTTCAATGGTAGGGCTCAGTTGTGGTATGAACGTACTATTTGCACAAAATCTCATTCGGCCTATATCACCTTGTTGTTGGCCATAGTCCAATCTCAATTGTAAATTCCTAGTAAATAATTTAGTATCAATGATTGTATCTACCAGGTCACCATTAGTGGTTGGAACAAAATTAAGGCCTCTATTCAAGACAAGTATTTCATGTTCGGTCAACTCTCTGTTAGATAAGTTAAAAACTAATGAATTGTCTTTTCCCACATCTTTTTTATCGTGGGTCCCTGCTGCTCTTCTATTGAGCCTTTCCTTTTTTGTCTCCCCCTGCTGGTGGACCGTTTTGTTCCCAAAAAATGGTCCTGTGCTATGGGGAGTGGGGCTGGTACATTCTCCATGCTCATTGGCCTATTATTAACTTTTGGTCTAACTACCATGCCTCCAAGTGATGTCTTATTCATGTTCACTATGTTGATATTATCATTAGTTTCTCCTAATAAAGCAGATGGAGCTCCTTCATTTTCACTGCCAGTATGTTTACCATCTGCATCTGTCTTATTACTAATAGGACTAGTTTGCTGTATAGTGGCATTCGTGCTAACTATGTGTCCATCACCATGTTCATTACTATCCGTTATATCAGTAGTCTGTATGTTGTTAACATTCTCTTTTTCATTCCTATTACTGAGTACAGTTGCATTCTTATTCCTTGGAAATGTGTTTGTCTTATCATGTACTGATTCCAATTCAGTCACATGCCCTAACCTTCTTGAACTATTGGAACTATTATAACCTTCAGACGATCTTAACTGTGTGTTGCTGTCTCTTGGCCAAGTAAAGACAAAATTATTTTTAAAATCTCGTGTATCACGAAGTTATTTTACTTTTCTTTTGGTCCATTAACCTCTTTTCTAATAACATGACATCCTCTATCACTCTTTCTAAACGTGAAACACATAAATTATTATCATATTTATCCATAAAATCATTAAACAAGTTGTTCACAGAAAGTCTTAGTCTATTTTCTTCTGGCAAATGATACTCAATCATAAGCTTCATGTAATTGAAGCTGAGCTCAAGATTGAGCTGTTGCCAGCGATATAAAAGATCCGGGAACTGATTTCCTGACGCGGGCATTTTCAGAATGCGAAGACCTCGTGGTATAATTCTTTACTAAGACAAGCTTCGAAATACTGTCTTTGGACTTGCAGTCTTTTAAGTTTAGTAAAGACTGTCTCTATCTGTTGTAAGTCATTAGTAACGTTAAGGTTACTTACATCGTTCTCATTGCCCAAAGTTCCTTCAATATTAGGTACAAAATCCAAAAGTAAATTATCTTCTCCGTAATACACGCTTTAAAACGCTCAGTGAACCTGCTAGGTCTCTCCGTAATAGGAAGCACGATGGTAATTCAATGCTGACGTTGTTAACGTTGTTGACGCCGCCATGCCTCTCCGGTGATTCACTGACGGTAAACGCAAATATAAAAAGTCCAAAAGCAGATAAATACACCAGCAGAAGCAGGAATCAGCGTAAATAAAATATATGTAAATAACACAGTCACCATATACGCTGTTCCAAATGGCAATAAAACGTCTTCACTGTAGAAGTAGCAAGGTGTACAACCACCAAATATTCCAGGAACAAGTTGTTAAAATAGAAAATTTCTTTTATTTTGGTACAAAAGTAAGCGCTTTCGCCAACAGGCTTCTTCAGACTTAGATAAAAAATTGCAAAAAATGAAGCTCTTTAAAAGGACTATCATTGATACTGATTGGTTGCAGAATCAGCAAAATTGCGCTTAGAAATTTAAAGTTAAACACACAAGATTTATCATACATAACCATTTAAATACTCCATTCACTAAAAATGCACATCTACATCTCAATTGAGTGATACAGGGTATCACAAACAAATCATAGTGCTATAGCATAGTGAAATAACCCTGTAAACAAATATGTGCAACTTCATAAATTACTATAAAATATAAAACTAAAAAACCTTGTGAACCGACCTCACATGATAGATCGAAACACAATCCACATAAAATCTCAAAACTGTACTCATAAATTCAGCATTTATATTCAAGCAAAGGTAATATATAGAGATGCTTCTTACTATCTCATATGCAGAATATACCATTTAACTGCATAAATGAAAGGCGTTCGTGCTGAATACAACTATACCTAACCAAGAACAAGCCTTCAACTCTACATTCATATCTAATGTTATAGAACATCTAGGTTATGTATGATATGTATGATAAATCTTGTGTGTTTAACTTTAAATTTCTAAGCGCAATTTTGCTGATTCTGCAACCAATCAGTATCAATGATAGTCCTTTTAAAGAGCTTCATTTTTTGCAATTTTTTATCTAAGTCTGAAGAAGCCTGTTGGCGAAAGCGCTTACTTTTGTACCAAAATAAAAGAAATTTTCTATTTTAACAACTTGTTCCTGGAATATTTGGTGGTTGTACACCTTGCTACTTCTACAGTGAAGACGTTTTATTGCCATTTGGAACAGCGTATATGGTGACTGTGTTATTTACATATATTTTATTTACGCTGATTCCTGCTTCTGCTGGTGTATTTATCTGCTTTTGGACTTTTTATATTTGCCGTTTACCGTCAGTGAATCACCGGAGAGGCATGGCGAACGTCAACAACGTTAACAACGTCAGCATTGAATTACCATACGTACTTCCTATTACGGAGAGACCTAGCAGGTTCACTGAACGTTTTAAAGCGTGTATTACCGGAGAAGATAATTTACTTTTGGATTTTGTACCTAATATTGAAGGAACTTTGGGCAATGAGAACGATGTAAGTAACCTTAACGTTACTAATGACTTACAACAGATAGAGACAGTCTTTACTAAACTTAAAAGACTGCAAGTCCAAAGACAGTATTTCGAAGCTTGTCTTAGTAAAAGAATTATACCACGAGGTCTTCGCATTCTGAAAATGCCCGCGTCAGGAAATCAGTTCCCGGATCTTTTATATCGCTGGCAACAGCTCAATCTTGAGCTCAGCTTCAATTACATGAAGCTTATGATTGAGTATCATTTGCCAGAAGAAAATAGACTAAGACTTTCTGTGAACAACTTGTTTAATGATTTTATGGATAAATATGATAATAATTTATGTGTTTCACGTTTAGAAAGAGTGATAGAGGATGTCATGTTATTAGAAAAGAGGTTAATGGACCAAAAGAAAAGTAAAATAACTCGTGATACACGAGATTTTAAAAATAATTTTGTCTTTACTTGGCCAAGAGACAGCAACACACAGTTAAGATCGTCTGAAGGTTATAATAGTTCCAATAGTTCAAGAAGGTTAGGGCATGCGACTGAATTGGAATCAGTACATGATAAGACAAACACATTTCCAAGGAATAAGAATGCAACTGTACTCAGTAATAGGAATGAAAAAGAGAATGTTAACAACATACAGACTACTGATATAACGGATAGTAATGAACATGGTGATGGACACATAGTTAGCACGAATGCCACTATACAGCAAACTAGTCCTATTAGTAATAAGACAGATGCAGATGGTAAACATACTGGCAGTGAAAATGAAGGAGCTCCATCTGCTTTATTAGGAGAAACTAATGATAATATCAACATAGTGAACATGAATAAGACATCACTTGGAGGCATGGTAGTTAGACCAAAAGTTAATAATAGGCCAATGAGCATGGAGAATGTACCAGCCCCACTCCCCATAGCACAGGACCATTTTTTGGGAACAAAACGGTCCACCAGCAGGGGGAGACAAAAAAGGAAAGGCTCAATAGAAGAGCAGCAGGGACCCACGATAAAAAAGATGTGGGAAAAGACAATTCATTAGTTTTTAACTTATCTAACAGAGAGTTGACCGAACATGAAATACTTGTCTTGAATAGAGGCCTTAATTTTGTTCCAACCACTAATGGTGACCTGGTAGATACAATCATTGATACTAAATTATTTACTAGGAATTTACAATTGAGATTGGACTATGGCCAACAACAAGGTGATATAGGCCGAATGAGATTTCGTGCAAATAGTACGTTCATACCACAACTGAGCCCTACCATTGAAGTATTCGGCAAGGTTTTAGAAAATGACATATATGAATGTTTTGATAATAATAGGAGATCTAGACATGGTCAGAACTTGAATTACCTTGAGCGGAAGGCTCTGAATAACTTAAAAAGAGATCTTTCTATTGTTATTAGACCAGCCGACAAAGGAGGTCCCATTGTCATAATGGATACCACAGATTACAACGCAAAAATGACTTCTATGTTAAACGATGATGAATTCTATATGAAAATAGATTATGAAAATTTAAAGGACAAGGTGTTTAGTGTCTACTATACTTTAGATGACCTTATTATGTCATCTGATATTACTACAGAATTGTATGACTTCTTTAAAGTTAAAGACCCTATCATTCCAATAATTCAGGGTCTCCCTAAGATTCATAAGAACAACATGAACCCACCCATGAGACCCATTGTTGCAGGGCAAGGGTGGGTTACAGAGCCCCTCTCTATTTACATTGAGAGTTTGTTGAGACCTATAGTAGATATGAACCAACGAATCTTGAAAGATAGCAAGCAATTTTTGATAGATTTATACACTAATACACGGCATCTTAGTGATGACCAACAATTTTTTCTAGTGACTTTAGATGTGACTAGTTTGTTTACTATGATTCCAAATGACACTGGGATTAAATTCATCACTGAATACTTAAAAAGTCATTCACAGTTTTCAGTCAAAAAAGTAGATTTAATAGCCCTATTATTGGAAACAATCTTGACTAATAATGTTTTTGCGTTTGGAGAAGATTTGTATCTTCAGAGGGATGGCGTAGCTATGGGCACTTCGTGTGCCAATAGCTACGCCAACCTGGTTATGGCCAAATGGGAAGATGAATATGTTTATTCAAGTGCTTATTTCAAGGAACATATAGCAATGTATTGTCGTTTTGTAGATGACCTTTTCTTTTTGTGGCTAGGAGATGAGCCCTCCCTTAGGAAATTTGTAACATACTTAGATACAAGTACACAGTTCTTGAAATTCACCATGAATTTCTCCAGGACTAATATCTCCTATTTGGACGTAGAGATTACTAGGTTTGACAGTGGTATATTAAATACGTCTGTATATAGAAAAGGATGCCATAGGAATAGTTTAGTGCACAGACAAAGTATGCACCCACTTTATGTCTTTAGAAATGTTTTAAAAGGACAATTCATGAGAGTGTCTAGGCTTAACCCAGATGAACAATGTTTCCAATCAGGACTACAGGACCTTAAAGAGTGATTTATAGAGAGGGGTTACTGTGAAAAAGACATAAATGAAACAATTACAGTTGTAGAATCATTAAGATCGAATAGAGCGAGACCATATTTTATGGATCAGACAGACATACAGAATGTAGAGACCATTCCTTCAAATGAAGTGAGAGCGACTTTAACTTTTAGTCAGGTTAATCTAAGAGTGAAAGGCCTTATGGAGAAGCATTGGGAAATCTTGCGTTCAGATAGAGAAATATGCAATATTATAGGACCTAAGCCAAGCGTTACTTATAAGAATCATCCTAATTTGAAGAGTCTTTTGTGTAGACCTAGACATGTTTCATATAACAGACAGGCAGTAGATTTAAATGCTAACACTAAGCCATGTGGAAAGTGTAATCAGTGTAAATTTATTAACACTGACATTATATTTAAACATCCGACCACAGGTCGTAGTTACTACTTTCATACTAATACAAATTGTGAGAGTAATAACATTGTCTACTTAGCAGTCTGTAATTCTTGCCCTGCTTATTATATTGGGAAGACGAACCGCACTTTAAAGGAACGTATAAGGGAACACTGTTATCAGATTAGGATAGGCTCAGATATGAACGCTTTAGCTAAACATAATAAATCAGCAGGAATAGAACACATGTTTAGCTTTTATGTTATCCAGAAGATTACACAGAGTTTTAGAGGAGGTGACCTTGTCAATCGAACCTTAGAACAAGAGACAAGGTGGATAATCAGATGGCGAGCTGACGAACCACCTGGTCTCAATGACAAGGTCCAAATTAAACCATTTCTCATAAAGAGGAGACTATGTAGACATAAGTAACTATATATTTTTGTTATAGGCATGTAAGTTAATTTGTCAGATGTAACCTAAATGTTCTATAACATTAGATATGAATGTAGAGTTGAAGGCTTGTTCTTGGTTAGGTATAGCTGTATTCAGCACGAACGCCTTTCATTTATGCAGTTAGATGGTATATTCTGCATATGAGATAGTAAGAAGTATCTCTATATATTACCTTTGCTTGAATATAAATGCTGAATTTATGAGTACAGTTTTGAGATTTTATGTGGATTGTGTTTCGATCTATCATGTGAGGTCGGTTCACAAGGTTTTTTAGTTTTATATTTTATAGTAATTTATGAAGTTGCACATATTTGTTTACAGGGTTATTTCACTATGCTATAGCACTATGATTTGTTTGTGATACCCTGTATCACTCAATTGAGATGTAGATGTGCATTTTTAGTGAATGGAGTATTTAAATGGTTATGTATGATAAATCTTGTGTGTTTAACTTTAAATTTCTAAGCGCAATTTTGCTGATTCTGCAACCAATCAGTATCAATGATAGTCCTTTTAAAGAGCTTCATTTTATGCAATTTTTTATCTAAGTCTGAAGAAGCCTGTTGGCGAAAGCGCTTACTTTTGTACCAAAATAAAAGAAATTTTCTATTTTAACAACTTGTTCCTGGAATATTTGGTGGTTGTACACCTTGCTACTTCTACAGTGAAGACGTTTTATTGCCATTTGGAACAGCGTATATGGTGACTGTGTTATTTACATATATTTTATTTACGCTGATTCCTGCTTCTGCTGGTGTATTTATCTGCTTTTGGACTTTTCAATCAAAATTATACTTATTTTTTTTGTCATTTTGGCAAAAAATGTAATATATTTTTTAGTGTGCCACAAGATTTTTGTAATTAGTTTGTGTGCCATAAGATGAAAAATGTTGAAAATCACTGTATTAGAGAATCACAGAGAACTGACCACTTCTCCACACTGCAATGCCTTCTAGGGACCACGTCAAGTGGCTATAAGCTAGTAGTTATGACAGCTGAACCATTATGCTGATACTTGTTGACCACCCAGTGGGAGCCCACTGAACACTTGAAGGCGTTATAAGAGATCTGGGACACAGGTTGACAGCGAACTCTCCTTCGACCACCACATTGCCACTGTGGTCAGAAAGTTCTTCTATGCGGCACATCTTATTACCAGGGGTTTTGCATCCAGGAAGAAAGAGGTCATCATTTCTCTCTACTCTTCCTTTATTAGACCATTCATATAGTATAATGTCCCATTTGGCATGTACCTCACTAGACACCTGCAACAGCTGGAGAGGCCAGAAAAGTACCTCACAAAGAGGATCTTAGGCCTTAAACACATGTCCTACGTGGACAAACTCAAAAAACGCCAGCTATTCTCTGTCTCATATCATCTACTAAGGGGCGATCTCTGCTTGACTTACAAAGCCATGTCTGACCCATCTCTGTTAGACATGCTACATCTAAAGAAATCCCAATCCCTCCTCACCACACACTCCAAAGACCTCAACCTCATTATCATAATCAACAGAACATGCTGGAGGGACAGGTTCATATCCCAGAGACTGCCCATGCTCTGGAATAGACTTCCCATACATGTCAAGCAGAGCACCTCACTGGCCCTCTTCAAGAGAAATCTTGATGAGTGGATGGGAAATAGAAAGTTCATCCTGGGGATCACTCCAGTGGCTCTCCTTGATAGAGGCATCGGAAACTAACATCGAGCAGCACAATGCCAGGGCACTTCTATGGGCTTGGCTTGTAAAGGCTCCAGGGCCATTAGCCTAGTACACACCTATGAACCACCAGGGTATCAGTCAAGTATACCCACAGTTTCTCTCTGTAGTTCTTCAGTGTGCTAACTCAGTATCCATACCACATGTAGAAAAGACCCACTTCCACACAGACAAAAACACATATATCAGTGAACTATAACTATAGGACTTGGAACATTTTTCCATAAAATGGGGCTGCACTGGCTAAGAAACTATTGAAGGATGTCAGTTCAGTGCACCCCCCAGCTGATGCAATGACCCCCTCTGCACTGGCACCTATGTTTTAACTTCAAAGCACCCTGTTATGCTTCCTCCGCCACATGTATGCACACATTGTACTGGGTAACTATAAGACAGTGACCACACCACCACAAAGCAGTGCTGCATAATGTTGACAAAAGCAACTGCTGCTTGATTAATACATTGCTGAAATCTAGTATACATATACCTGATGTCTGTCATCTGCCCAACAATCTCATGTCAGACAACTTCTGTCACTGTGATGAGCAGACACACACACACACACACACACACACACACACACACACACACACACACAGTTGTCCGTTACTGTGAGGGTAACAAATACAAACATACCTTGCACACCACACTGCACACATTCTGTGACAATCACCCACAAACTCGCATTACCAGCACATGCAAACACACGTATACATATCTTCTGCAGTGTATATTAGCATATTGTGTACCGCAGCTGCCCACAGTTGCACACAGTATACACACACACACGATATGTTTCTAATAACTATATGTCATTGTCCACTCCAGAGTCACACACTGATGCTGCACTTAAAGGGGACCACTGCATCTGATTCATGTCTTATGAAGAGCTTACTAGCTGTTTCCGAAACTTACGTGTACTGACACTAACTGGTCACACATTGTGCAGAAAACTGGTGTTTATTTGCTTGTGCTGTTCCCAGCTGAACAATAATCTTTTCATACAATATCACTTGCATCTAAATGGAAATGTCTGGATAGGGACTATTGCTTGATTCTGAAGTTTTGTTTTCTTTTTTACACGTCTTAATTTTACTCTTTGAATCTTCGTTTACCCTGAAGAGGATTTTGTTATTTAATTACCAGTGCTGATATTTTTCTTAGAACACTTTAATCTATCTTCCTTCTGTAAACTGTCATTCATATGGTTCGAGCTTCAGTATTGAAATTTCGTGCAGCGATGCACACTTTCTCGCTCTGTGTTGATCTGTATGACAGTAAAGTTTACTTTGAGTTTAAAGCTTATCAAGTGTCTTGCAGCATCACTGTCCACATTCACATCTCCTGCTTGTAATGGCCAAACCCACATTCCTTTTCTTGGCACTTGATTACACTTGCACAGTGCTGACTGGGGTACCAGTTTCATCCTTCAGGGATGCTATGGTGGTGCCAACCATGCCTTCTTCCAGACTCCAAGATGCCCAGTTTCATCCTTCAGGGATGCTACGGTGGTGCCAACCATGCCTTCTTCCAGACTCTGAGATGTTAGTTGGAATCTGGGTATCATGGACAAAAGGTTCGATCCTTCTGTGCAATGGCAATGGGCTGTAATGTACTTTTAAACTACAGATGATGAGACAAATCAGGCACTGAAATGGTAGATGTGGCAGTGTATGAGTATTCTGAAACTGAGCTGGGTGAATGTAGTGCTGATTGTCTATATACTTATGTAATTGAACAAAATGATGTGTACCTGCGTGTTTTATGTATATAAAAAATGAGACTGCAATAAATAATTTCAAAACTTTTCCCACCTTTAATGTGCCCTATAACCTGTACAATTCAATTGAAAAACAAACCCATCTGTTAAGGGAAAAAATATAAAAAGATAACATACAATAAGCTGGTTGCTTAAGTGTGAACACCCTTAAACAAATACTTTGTTGAAGCACCTTTTGATTCAATTGCAGCATTCAGTCTTAGCTTGGGTACATAACTGGCATCAATTAGAGACGCTGATTAAACCCCAAATAAAGTTCAGCTGTCCTAGTAGTAGTTTACTGACAGTTACTCAGTTGCCTGCTACAGCAGACGCCATGGTTCGCAGAGAGCTTACAAATCATCAAAGGGATCTCATTGTTGAAAGGTATCAATCTGGAGAAGGGTACAAAAAATGTCCACACCATTGGCTATACCATGGAACACAGTGAAGACGGTCAACAAAAAGTGGAGAAAAATTGGGACAACAGTGACGTTGCAAAGAACTGGACGTCCCTCCAGAATTGACGAAAAGACAAGATGAAACCTAGTCTGAGAGGCTGCCAAGAGACCTACAGCAGCATTGAAGGAGCAGCAGGAATTTCAGCCAAGTACTGGTTGTATATTACATATGACAACAATCTCCCATATTCTCCATATG